>NW_005179326.1:324177-398328 GCF_000350225.1 Chondrus crispus
GGGGGGGGGGGGGGGAGTGGGGGTTGTGATAGAGATGCAGAGGTTCGAGGGCGGAGTACTCATAAATATATTGTCCAGAATTGACCCTTTTCCAGAATTGAACCAGCGAGAACGGTACAGCAAGTGTATTGCCAATTCTTAGTCGTGCTGGTCCCTTATTATGGATGTCCATTATTGTCCATTGTCCGCAACCAAATTCGTCTTCTTTTCACGGAGCGTTCTACTACTTGTTTAGTACTGGTGCTACCAAAAGGGAGCTGCAAGGAGCTTCCTTTTGGTTTGCAGACTCACTTTTCATATCAAATGGTGGCAAGGTGGGTCTGGGACTTTTTTTAGCAATGGCTTTGAGGGAAACTTTTGATCGCAAAACCACTCTGTAATCATCTGGAGATAGTGTCGTTTGTGGCTGATGGTTAATTTGTTGCCTCTTGAGATCAAAAATGGCCTGAGATGGTTGGCTCTGGCTTTTATTATTCGCATTCTACAGGATACCCTTGAAACCCTCAATGGAATTTAGAGTTGTACCTGCGGCTAAAAAGCCGTAGCAGTCTGGTGCTGTCATGGACGTCACTATTTGTGGCGATTACAGCGAAACTGTCACAACCCAAGACATTGGTTCTCATTGGTGAACTGCCTGGTGCGGCTGGCCTCGATTCGTTTGGACACCAGCGACCTACGCTCAATTTCAATTCTACTATACCCTAGTGAATACTAACGTAAGGGAGACATGTCGTAGTGCAAAAAATCTGAGTTTTGTTGTACACGCCTAATGTCATTCCCCAAGACTTGAACATGTTTGATTTGCAAGCAATGTACGACCGTTCCATTATCCCAGTTACCGCAATTTCCCTCCGCCACATGGCCTTTGGGCTGGATTACCCCGTGTCCCGAAATGCATGCCGCATTGTGAGTGACTATGCAGGCTACATGTGTTTGAAGCATGATGGACCTCACCAAACCAACCTGGACTGCCGCTCGCGTCGCAATCGATGTGGCTGTTGCTGAATCAATATTGTACACATCTGGGGGATGGCGACATCTCTCCGAGATTGAGAGAGGAATAGGCAACACGCAAGTGCCTTGACGCACCTTTCCCATACACGCACAGCCGGAAAACCTTCCTGCTTTCGCGTTGTTCAACATGAGTCATGCGTTAGTCTGATTATCGAGGGTCTCTTTGATACCGATGCAAGCCACTGATGAAAGCACAAGCATTGCACCGATTGCCGGTATCAATGTCAACCGTTCACTTAGAAAAATCAAACCTAACAAGAACCCCAGAGGAACGCCCGCGCTGCGAATGACGAGGGCAGGGCCAGGCCTAGTGACTTGCATTCCGCTGTTGACACAGACTTTGAGGAAAAATCCCAGGAATCCGGTGGTTACCGCTATGGTGGTACCGGTTGCGCTGCTTCGAATTGCGTTGATGTCGTTCATGTCCACCACCAGGAGGCAGATAAGTGACGAACTCACCCCGATAGAGAATATGTGTAGCATAAAATGGACATGCTGTCCCATGGACCTCAGTATCACAAACCCGGCAGAAGCGATGACAGTAGCCATCAGCGTGGCGACGACGCCAAATACCGCTTCGGGGTGGGAACCCAGAGCTGTCGGACGTGTAACCAGTGATACGCCTAGAATGTTAAGGACGAGGATGCCAAAGTCGGAGCGTGTGAAGGGCTCTGAGAGGAAGATGACGGCTAGCACAGTGGTTATGGATGGCGCGGTGGCAAACAGCGTGAGGACGAGGCCTACTGGGATGCGTGCAATGGCGACGTTGCCAAGGTAGACGGAATAAGCAGCGCAAAAGCCTCGTATCCCGAGGCGTACGAGTTGTCCCAGCGGCATAGCAGACGTTTTGAAAAGGTTGAAGCGGATGAGATAAATGGTTGAAAGAGTCACATACACGATTGCGCCCATGATCAAGGATGTAGATGGCGGGAATTGCAGAGCGGTTTCGATGATGCGAACGAGAAATTCGCGCACAGCCTCAAACACTGCGGAGAAGAACATGAGTAGGTAGCCCTGGGACTGCGTGAGACCGGGTCCATCTGGCAGGGTTTGTTCCGAAGTGGTGGTTTTGGCGAGGAGTGGTGTTCGTTCGGAGGAAGGGCCGACTGCAAGTTGGACATGCATGGCGTCGTGGATTGGAGGGGGGGAAGATATGGGGCGGTATGCGGCGGCGGTATGCGGCGGCGGTATGCGGCGGTTGCCGCTCACTGCGCGGCGGAGGCACCGTTGGAAGCAGTATAAGGTTATGTAAGGTTATTATGGCAGGAATTCACCTTCACTTCATGAGACGCTCCATAAGAGTGTACAGTACAGTAGTGTACCCTTGGTACTGTACTGTGTGATAACTGCGTCTTCTGTAACAACATACAGTACAGTAGTGTTTTTATGTTTTTCGGAGTCGCCCAGTGGGCGACTCCGATAACTGCGTACATACAGTAGTGTTTTTGTGTTTTTCAGAGTCGCCCAGTGGGCGACTCTGAAAAAACATAAATTGTGTCCTTGATTCATGCAGAGTTTCATTTGTACCCAAGGGTACCCTTGATTATTCCAAATTCGAATGGCGTTACCTGGATGCACTATTTTGCGCGATCATATCGATCAGCTTTTTCATACTGTACCTACGTACACCTCGAAAAAAATAGAGCCATTTTGACCTCCCAATGTGTATGTATGCCCAGAACGTATGCCCAGAATGTATGCCCAGAATCTGGGCATACTGTACCTGTGTATTACGATCATTGGGACGCGATGTGACGGAAGCCAGTCGTCCAATAATAATGCCCCATGACATGACCGCGCTCCGCCTGCAGAATGCATTCGGTATGACAAGGGCCGAATGGCAGTTGGATCCGCCGGCATCTATTTCCCTAGTTGCGCCTGCATCAAGAGATAGATTTATTGATAATAATAATATTATTATTAATATCTACCGACGACGGCGCTGCGGAGTCGCGCGCACCAGATTCCGATTCTGGAAGCAATATAAAGTTTATATTTAAATATATATATACCTGGTCACTCGACAGTTTATATTATAAACTGTCGAGTGACCAGGTCAATCCTGACCACCTACAGTACTTGAGGGCAGAGCGCTCTTTCTACCCTTTGTAAGGGTACTACAGTACGTGTACAGTAATCACTGTATGTGGGTCAATCCAATCAATACTGATTGACCCAGTGGGTCAATCCAGAAATTGCCATTTCGCCACTTGGCTGGCTGTCTTGTCAATCCAGAAATTGCGATCAGGTGTACTGTTTTACTTAACCTTGCACCTTTTAAGGAATGAATTCTGATTAAAACTCTACTAGATTGGTGGGATCCCCTTCCGCTGACGTCAATGAATCAGATAGATCTCCGTTCGTATCCGTCCCTAATAACCCCTAAACCACCGTGAACCCCCGCCAAAACGTAACACCCGATTCTAGGCCTCTTGACTAGACCTCTTGATAATTCCAAGACCCACTCGCCCCCCGAGACTTTGTGACGCTGCCGAGACCCTGCCATACCGCCAAGACCCTAACATCTGTGCCGAGACCCACAACATCTGTACCGACACCTACCACACCCGTGCCGAGACCCAAAACATCTGTACCGAGACCCTCTACACCCATGCCGACCCGGGCCGAGACCGCCGACAACCTTTGGCCTGCCAAAACCGGCGGTGACCTGCGCCCGAACCGCTTCCTGTGTTTAACCACCTTACTTATGCAGACACTATCTATGTAGATGACAGCCTAATTTATTCCGAGACCTAGCTAGCAGGGACTTAGAAAGTAACGAGTATCTATGGCAGAGAGATTGCCAGCTTGCCACCCAAGCCGGAGGATTTAGGTAACCTATAAGGATACTAAACTATCGCTTTCGCTGCTTGGATCCTACAGCCCTCCTTAGTTCATCGTAACTTTCAATTCCAAAAGTGGCCTTCATCTGCCGACGGTACTCAACGAGATACTTCTCTTTGATTTTCATTCCGGTAAAACCTTCGCGGACAGCCGGCCTCACTTTTGACGCCGTTTCTGCTGTTCCAAACACCTTTGCGTCTAGGATGGACTTGAACCGATTGTCAGCACACATGTACTCCCGACTGCATCTTTTCACAACCGTATTCAAGCCGTTCTCCGTCAGTTTACGACCCATGAACGCGGCCACGCTCTCGGCCGCTGTGGCACAGTCTTTGACGATGTTTTCGTAAAATAGAATCAACACATTACGATGCTCCATCAAGTCAACCCAATCTTTTGTGTGTTTGAACCAGGGGCCCATCGGACCCTTGTTCGGGTTATTTCTAGTGCTATGTACGGCGTTGGCCTCTGAAGACCCAAATGCTCCAGAGCTCAACAACGTGGATGGCAGCAACCCGAGCAGGTCTCTTTCCACGGTTTCATCAAAAACATCACGTTTCACAGACTCCTCACAAATCGAATGCCCATCTAAACGGTAATTTTCAAAGGTGAAGTCTAGCCAACTACCGGGAAATTTCAGAGGGTCGCGCAAAACCACGACATGTTTCTGTCGTCGGATGTCAAAATTGTTGGCCGTGGCATGTGTCTTGAAAACGCGCGGAGAAGACAGAACAGGGGGTACGCCCATCTGCGGCATAAAGTCCAACCACGGGGCCACCTCACAGATGTCAGCAAATTTGGTGCCAAATGGGTCTTGGGGCGGTGCCCCGCCAGTCGCCACCAGCACTTGATAGCACAGCTGTTGCGTTAGAGTCGTACCAGCTTTCGGAAACGTCGCAACAATAACATCCGTGGGGCTTGGATCGTACAAATCTAGGCCAGTAGCCTTTGGGAACTTTTTCCGGTTCTGAGCCAACCAGGCAAACAGTTGTTTCGCATCTCTCAAACCCCGTACCTTTCGATTCATTTCATCCAACATGTTTTGGTTTCCGTCCGGAATGGATCTCTGGAAAGGGATCGAGATTGTTTGCATCTTGCTTGCAAAAAAGTTTGGTTGCGTTAGTTGATGAGGGACAATGTGAAGATGCGGCATTGGAGGCGAAGAACTCATGCCGACCAGGAACGGTGGCTTTGTTCTAAATGTTCTAACCGGCTTTCGTTCTACATCTATGTCAGCAGCTAGTATGATAATTTTTATGGAATGATTCCGATGCTCTGTTTCGAAAGCCTGCAAAGATGCTTTGCTTCAATCGCAAGAGCTGTGCACACGAGTTATTGTGGCCCACAAAGTTCGTGGTGCCGCGCGCTTGCCAGCAGGTGCAGTTTGGATATATATATATAAGATATTGCTTGTAGAGCGTCTAGAAGAGTAACGTCAGCATATTTTAACAATGCAGGCTGATCGCAACTGTATAAAGCTTGGAAGCAGAGAGGGACAAATTCAATGTCAAACGTTGAAACAATTTGCATCAAATGAAAAAGTTGAAATCAGAACAAGTTGGGCGAACAAATTCCATTCTTTTTGCTTCAATCGCAAGAGCTGTGCACACGAGTTTATGTGGCCCACAGAGTTCGAGGTGCCACGTGCTTGCCAGCAGGTGCTAGAGCCAGTTTGTGACCATAGTAAAAATCAACTGATTGCGACGCGAAAACGATTTTTTTATGAATAAAAGTGCGAAGTTGTCCAAAAAGGGGATTACCCCTCTTGTAAGGATACGCTCCGTGGAACACCATAATATGGTCAACAGCAAAGGTCAATCAGCGATACTGTACAGTGCCGAAAAAAAGAATAGGGACAGCATCAATACTCACATTGCTGGCATACAGTATTGTAAAGGCCAAATTTGAGGTGCGTCTAGGACTGTAAAAGCAACGAGGAGACCGAATCTGGGGTCGGATTTAAAGATCGAGAGCTCATTCACATGATATTTATAGAAACCTTATTTATGGGTGTTCGAAAGTATAAGGTACAGCGCATGTCTTTCACTACTTCATCGCTCCTAGTACTTCGTCGGACCTCCCTTTGCCATTACACACTCAAAGCACCGCTTTTGCATGGAACGGACAAGCTTTTCCAGGCATTCTTCTGAAACTTCGTCCCACGCTTCCATTATAACTTCTAAAAGCTCATCCACGTCCTTAAATTGACGTTGGTGTGCATAAACCGTTCGGGCTAGGATGCCCCATAAATTCTCGATAGGATTCAGGTCAGGTGACTTGGCAGGCCACTCTAAGAGAGGAATTTCCTCCTCGTCAAACCACTGAAAAGTACGTCTAGCGCGGTGTATAGATGCACCATCTTGCATAAACACCCAACTTGGACCCATTTCTTGATCCACAAACGGCAAAAGATAGGACTCTAATGTATCTATATACTTAATAGCATCCTGCTTTCCATTTAAAACGGAGAGCTCGCACTTCTTAGTACCAGAAAAAGCGCCCCAAACCATTACAGAATCCCCACCCTGCTGCCGTTTTGAGAACATCCAATTGTCGGTCCGTAAATCGTGCCAATAGTACCCGAACCCATCCGGCCCGTCCAAGTTGAATTTCTTCTCGTCCGACCACACCACATTCATCCAATCCGACACCGTCCAAGTGACCTTTTCGCTACACCACTGCTCTCGTGCAATTTTATGTCTCGGGAGCATCATCGGAGCGGGGACTATTTTGCTGTACTGAATCGTTGGCGTGGCGCGTAGGATACCTCGCACAGTAGATGGAGTTACAGGAAGACTAAGGGTCTTAACCAACTCTGAAGAACACAAATGCCCTTTGTGCGCTTCGCGCAAGAGAGCACGTCGAGCCGTGGAGGTGAGTTTGGAGGGCCTACCGGGCCTTTTCTTCTTCCCATACAGGCCCGGGTTCCTTAAAAACGTGGCCACGACGTTATGGGAGTGCGAGAGATGCCCTGCAATTCGCCTAATTGTCCAATTGTTGAGACGAAGAGCCTGTATCTGCCCTTGTTCATGCTGGCTCAGATGCGTACCGCGAGGCATTTTTTGCTGTGTCGAAGTGAGCTACCGCATGTTTTGCGCTTTCGCCTTCCTTTTGTATGCGTCTAGTCTCTTTTACCAGTCTTTTCGCGGGAGATACTGCATTGTGTAGAGCGGGGTTTTAAAGAAACTGCTGTGTACCTTATACTTTCGAACACCCATAAATAAGGTTTCTATAAATATCATGTGAATGAGCTCTCGATCTTTAAATCCGACCCCAGATTCGGTCTCCTCGTTGCTTTTACAGTCCTAGACGCACCTCAAATTTGGCCTTTACAATACTGTATGCCAGCAATGTGAGTATTGATGCTGTCCCTATACTTTTTTTCGGCACTGTACTACTGTACAACTTTTCTCACGGCTGATGCCAGCCGATTTTGTCAACAAAATTATGGCACAATATCAACCAGGGGACAGACAACCTGCGATATCAGCACAGTGCGACAGTGCCGGCGCGACACGCCCTATGTCGCCAAACGCAACGCACAAGCTCCTGCATGTGTGATGATATTGTAGTGATATTGAGGATCATGCCCAGTTCTCGCAATCTTCTGATAAACTACTGTTATGGACGGTGCCCGAGGGCAACCTTTGATAACACCGCTGATATCGAAAGGTGCCCTAGGGCACCTGTGATAACACTAATGTTATCGAAGGTTGCCCTCTAGGGCACCTGCGATAACAGTAGTTTTTTTGCAATACAGTGAATCCTCGCTAACTGCATATGAAAAGTGGAGGGTTTTCGTATGCAGTTGGCGAACATATGCTTTCAGTGACAATTAAGGATCACTTTCTTCATGCAGTTACAGTATGCGGTATGCAGTTCAATATCATATACAGGCTGGAATCGCTGCTCCGCAGCCGGTAGCTGACGAACGCATGCAGTAATCGAGCATATGCAGAAACCCTGGGTGTTTCACAGAAAAACTTTGCTTTCTGATGCCATTTGAAAAAATGGTCAAGACTACATCACAATTTGTGCAACTCCCTGGTTTGCCCTATGCTGCCCAGTTCGCCATAAATGCCGCATGAACAGAAAAGGGCGACATAGTGCAAACTGAATGGCCAGCACCCTCAACGGTTGGCCCTTGCCACATGATCGCCACATGAATATGATTGTTTTGACAGTAATATCCGAGCCCCATGGAACATGACGGCGCCCCAGGCTGCCCCAATTGGCCCCACTGTCGACACTAGCTGGTCCCACGAGAGGACCGCATGGACCCTTCAACCCCACAGATGGCAGGTTAATTTGCCCTCCGGCAGATCAATGTAGACTCAGCCATGGTCATTTTACCTCGCCCAGTGGCTGTTACTGAATTTCGCCACAAGAACAACACACACGAAGACAAGCTAAGACACGCTAAGACACTCTACAACACGCTTACATCTTTCTATGCACTCCGTCCGTCTCGACCGTACCATAGCGATCACAGCCCTCTCCACTCCGTTCTCCTGTGTCCACCTTCCGCCCTCACTCTCCAAGAACCTCGTCAAAGACACCAAAGCGATCCTTCTCTGGCGTTTTTCATTTCCGACAAGACAATCCTCCCGATAGTATACTTGCCATATCCTTTTCCCATCTTGTCATGAAGCCTCGCAGCCTCGCTCTCCTCCGCTTCAGCCCACCGGAGCAACGCAAACCCGCACGGCTCTTTGCGTGCAAGCATGTACAAGACATGCAGCTGCGCACCATCCAAGCCATGAAGCATGTCCTCCCAGCCCTCATCCGCCGGCATTTGGAGATGTAGCTTGAAAAACTGATATTAGTGAGCTTTCGCCCCATTCTGCTCGATAAATGCGATGCGATTGAACGGGGCGAGCTCCTCGGGGCGCGGCATCTGCGGCACGATCGGCTCCCTCGCCGTCTTCAGTGACGGATAAACGGCAGCTTGTCCTCGACACATCGCCGTACGTCAGCCATCGGCATGTTCGTTTGGCTCTGCAGCTGCGCAGAGTACTTGAGTTGCGCCGACTGAATGTGCGAAAGCGCCGGTGACAACATGGGCTCGCTTAACTGCTTTTGTTGCGTGTACTGCTCGCGAGCGGCAACAAGGTCCTCGGTGGGAAGACCGGCATGCTCCCCGGAGAGGCTGCCCAGGCTGTCCTGTCTCGCTCGACTGCGACAGTGCTCATGCGCATGCTGGCAGTCGAAGGGTGGTGCCTTCTTGGGTTGCCTCTCAGGCTTGGTCTCGGGCGTGGGCTGCAAGTTCCTCGGCTACTCCTGCAGCGGTCGCAAGGCGCCCCGCTTTCTCGGGGCGGAGCCGGCGTGGGCGACAGCGGCGTTCTCCTTGTCGGGGTCGGAGAGCCCTCACTGCTGTTTTCCACTTCGTCTGCTACCCTGACATCCCTCCGTTGTCAACACCGGCAGTAGTAAATCTCCCATATCAGAGATATGACTCGGCAACTGGCCCCCGCACTCAACCAGCAACATACTTACGCACCTCTCCCCGCCACTGCCCATTTCGCTAGCTCCATGATTGATACCAAAACCTGGATTGTATCGAACCGCAATTTTCATCGGCTTTTAGAATACCCATTCCGTGCTATCGTTTGGCATTCTCACGCCACAGTCCAACATAACAAGATATAGGTTAGTGATTTAGACTAAATTTGAAGCTTCTCCATGCCTGCTTATTACCACGTACGTATTTTGTAGACGACTAAAGTACACAGAAGTGTTTAGTTTCCATAGATCACTGCGGCATTGGCGAAATCGCACTAAACACGTCATCCACAACGAAGAACGGTCTGTTAGTAAGTTTTAGAGAAACCTTGTGGATGATAAAGCTAGCCGCGATGAACCAGAATCGATTACAGAAATACGTATTTCCTGTCACGATCTGGAGGCCGCGTCAAATTGTAGCGTTCTTCTCTGTGTGTATATCATATAACTACAGAATCAAAACGGATGAATGGATCAAGACGCGTTACGGCAATATGCATGAAGATGCCCTTGATCATGAAGTAGTAGAGTTAGTACAGGAATGACACACCTCATACATCCACACTTTCGACGTTTTTGCACCAATAAAGCTTGTTTGAGAAACGAACGTTACCTGGAGCCTGTAGCGTGAATGAAATCTTTTGCGCAGCATCTTGGATAAGCAGAGTCACAGTCACAGCCGTAAAGAAGATACGCAAGTAGCGCAGGAGTGAAAATTATCTGACTGAAGCGAAGACATGGGGATGGAGCTGGAGGATGGGACTACTGAATGCTCTTCATTTCACAGGTTTGCAGTTTATGAATGCCCCAAATGCGATCTATTAGCTTGAAAATGTCGAAAAAAACCACAGCCATTGTTCCAGTTCATTACTCCAATGATTTGACAAGTCCACGACCATCAGATTCTCAAAATAAGGTTCCTGACACATACCCAAGTCATCCTACTCCCACCAATCCGCATGCATCCGGATGCCCGTTTATGTGTTGTCCTGGCTGAGAGGGGCGGAACGCGAGTCTCGGACAACAGTGACGTCATCGACGGAAGCAAGGCGGACGGGGCGGATTCGAGGTCAACTAGGACTGGAGACGGAGGTCGCAAGGGCAAGGAGGGAGTGGACGATGTCGGCGACTGCGGGCAGACAGATCTGTTGCAAAGCCAGCTGCCACCCGGATGCTTGTTCTGTGGCCACTCCCGCTCAGCAGCGACGAAAAGGCGTGCTGTTACCGTGTCACCTACTAGGCATTAGACGCAGGTGATAGCATCACCTGCGTTGAATGCGATGTCGGCATCAGATTTTCTCGCGAATCGGAATTGCTGGGCTGGAGGTAAGCGTCGGGTTCTGTTTACTCAATTGCGATATCTATTGGTCTCCATGTAACAACGTATGATTCCTGCGATTCCTTACCTACATTTTTGTTGTACCAAGCTTCTTTTGGAACTTGGATAGCCACAAAGAGTTAATGCGCTCCTTGCGGACAACCTGGAATTCCTTGGTGTCCCAAGTGCTTCCTGTCGAAGGGGACTCTATGGACAGACGATTGGCCAGTGCAGCACACATCAAGCCGTGCATCTCCTGCTTTTCTTCATACTCCATTTTAGACCCCGAAGCACCGGGAACGAGTTGAAACAGAGCAGGGCGGGTGTTTCTCTTTGTGTATTCGCTGGTGAGTGTCGTACACGCAAATGCCAGCTGAGATAATGTGACTTTTGCTGGGACTGCCTTGATTCGAAATGCAGAAATGACGGTCTGGCAGAATCTGCGATCTCCAATCGAGCAGTCCGAGGTCGAGCGATACACGCCTGCATTAACCGCGGCTGAACTATGAAAGCAATCTGCAATGCTCTTTTCGCTTATACATAGCTTGAATTTGGCGATTATCTCCTTTCGCCGCGTGCCCAACGTGTTCTGTAAACACTTCTGAATTTCGCCAATGATGCTTTCGGGATTCTGTGCGAAAAAGGCATTGGCATGAGAAAGGTATACAGCAGAGATTGTTTTGGTTGCTCGTGCAAGCGTTGGGAGGAAAATGAAATCCATCATATCGGATGTGGAGGGCATGAATAGTTCGTTTGGAGTTTCTGGATCCCTCAGTTTCTCTGAGCACGTGCGACCCAACAGACTCCCTGCATTCAGACCCATTCCGGCTGGTCTGTTTTGAATGCTCCGCGCCCAGAGAACAGCCATTGGACATAGTCGCCCATCGTCGACTTGCTTGCACATCCTGTTTCCCTCTCCGAATTTGCAAAGAAGGCTTCTTGCATCCCGAACTTTGCGCGTTATTTTATCGTGCATGCCTTTATGGGAATCCGTGATAACCTGTATACTGGCATTGTCTGCGAATATTCCCATTTCTATTTCTGTATTCGTCAGGACGCTGCGGCCATCGCCAGCAATAGTCGGTATCTCATTTCCTGGGATTGCGAGAGAGCCTCTGGCTAGCGACTTGGAAAGAAGCCTAATCACGAGGTCAAGCTTGTCCTCAATTCGAACGCACCGGTCCATGACAGCACCGAGTTCGGAAGCAGTGGGGAGTGCAGCGCAATTTGGAGCAGGGTCAGTAGGGGGCGGAGTGTGCTCAGAAGATGAGAACATGCAGAGTTGCCCTGCTTTGGGAGTTTGGTTTTGAATGTGCGCAGTTTCTGCCCCGGAGCTAGGGTCATAAACGCGAGCAGGTGACCCGCTCGACCACAGCTGAGAACGATTATTTGGATTCCAAACTCCCTGCGGGGATGTGCGTGCGCGAATATGTGTGGCTTGAGATGGTCCGTTGGATTGAACTGCCAATTGTGGTGCACAGTACGACGAAGTAAATCCTGGGTTCTCACTGCTGTTGATAGGAAGTTCCTGGGAAATGGAAGACCCGCCAACATGAGAGAAAGGCCCTGTCTGAGAGGGAAAACGCGAGTAGCCAGCCGTTGATAAAAGCAAGTTGAGGGTATTAGGGTCTTGGCTCTGGTTAACGTTCTGCGCAGCAGAAGCAGCATTTTGGAGTTCCTCATATATGACTTGGTGAGGCTGCCTTTGTGTGGCGTTAGAAATGATCTTCCCATTACGACGGGGCTTTCCCGTCCTGCCACCAATCGGGGGAAGCCCACGTTGACAGCGAGTATCAATTCCAGAAGTTGGAGAGGGATGCATGTTTACGCGACGGGCCGGCGGTGACTAGACAGGGACAGGCTGAAAAAGGGACTTTGGTAACGCGAGGATGATGAATTTTCATCTTGAAGAGGGAGTACTTTTACTCCTGATTAACGGCGGACCGCAAACTTTGCGTTTCGGTTAATTGATGAAAAGAAAGAGAGAGGTTCGTCGGGAATCCACAGATGAACCCAAATACGTCGTCTCGCGCGCGAGATGACGACGACGACGATTCAGAAATCATGTTGGCGAACTCCACAGCATGTATGGATTATAGAAGAATCGCTCATCACCGGGAGATGGGTCGAAATCAGGACCATCAGATGTGGAGCGCGGTTCTCGAAGGCGACGGACACAAGAGTAATCCTGGCCTTTGTCCCGTAAAATAGCAATCCTCTTCAACCGGTTTGCCTCTTCTTTTTTGAACCGTTTACCATCCCTCTCCACAGTCATAGCCGTTAACTACTTCCAGTGCTTCGAGCCGGGTTCCATCCCTAGTGGAAAGTTGAAGTCAGGAATAACCGAGACAGCGCGCATGACATCAGACAATCGTACAATGGCGTGCGATGGTGTTCCGTCGGGTTTCAATTCCCATGCCATATTTCTGCATCCACGAGACCTCAGCAGGACCCTCATTTCTGCAGACCAGTTGATGCGGTGTTCTACGGAATTAGGTATACCATGAACTTCTTCTTGAGAATGAAGTTCGTTCTCAGGAAGGGAATCTGCATTCTTTAAGACGCGCACCAAGGCCGCAGTATCGTTGGAGTTGCTTCCATAATTGTGGAGGTAAGGGTGAGAGAAGAACAAACGAGCCTGTCCCAATAAAAGTTCTCTTTCTTGCACAAATTCAATGAAGTCAAATTGCGGCTCAGTGTTGTAGAACGAGGTTGTTGCTTTTGGTCTCTGGATAGCCCCTTTCAGAGAGCCAGTGTCTGCACACCACGGAAACGTTACCGCAATTCGGACAGTCTTCATTGTTCTCAACGTTTTGATAGCTGACTTGAAGACATACTCCTCACAGGGGCCGGGAGCTGAACTTGAAACAAGCATTTGCTGGAAGTCATCCACGTGAAGACCATCTAGATTGACGGTATTTACATCCATGAGCTCACCACGGGCTTTTTGCCTCTTTGGAGATCTGGGCCCATCGTCTCTTTGAATCTGCGATAATTCGACCTCATCCCCGCTAGACTCTCCGGTCCTCTGCTCCTCCGATGCATTTCCGGGTGATTCTCTCTCATGGTTCTTTACAGGATACATGCTCTCTAGGACGCCTGGCTCTCTGGCCGTGGAGCGTGTAGCGACAGTATTCTCTGCGTTTGCCCTTCGCGACGTGAGGGAGTAATGAGCCCTCGTTTGAACATGATGACTCTCGCCAGCTTGAGCATCAAAGTTGCCAACGAGACCACAGCCCTTAATGTCCTGAAGAAGATGTTTGTACAACTGGTGAGACTTTAAGGTTCCGAAGCTCACCCCAATATCGGCAGGACCCTCCTTAACGGTCCTCCCCTTCGTACGGCCGATGGACTGGCGATAGGCGGAGTCCATTTTTGACAACAAGTTAGGAATGTCGCTGTCCAATGATTCGTAAGTGTGCCACGGCTTGGCATTGATTCTTCGAACGTAATGGTGCAAATCGAGATAACATAAAACCAGTTTCATTAGATTGTACATTTCTCTTCCTGCTGCGACGTTGGTGTTGTCCAGTAACGACCCATTGAGAAGGAAAGGTAAAACACAAAGCGCCGATTTGTATTGCAGAGCATTAACGTTTGCATGACTCTCGGCAATGATTGTACCCGGTGATGGTAGACGATAAATGTCGCTACCTGACTGCCTAGACAACAGTAACTGGTGGCTGTTGGATGTATCCACAATGCTAGCCCCTGATCCAGAAGATGCCAGAGTGACTGCGAAGTAGTTCTCGATAGCCCTAAGCAGGTCTGCGGTAATTCCGAGGTCAAAGTTGTGCATTGCTTCAAACTTCCTTAAAGAAGATAGTCTGTATGGCACACAGTTTTTAGGGATTTCGTGCGATGAGGACAAGTCTCTAGCAATGGTGCACGTGTCAACATGGCACTCAAATCTTGACAAAAGTACTGACGGTGGGTTGCGAAGACTCAGAGCTTTCAGATACCGGTTTTGTTCTCCTTTTGTGCGGAGAGCACATAAATTACGGTACACCCGCTGAAGAGCCCCTGCCTGTTTTAAATTCGCATTTCGGGGATCAAGGCTGTCAATATCAACAGACTGCACATGAAATCTAGAACAGGGGTACGCAGTATTAACGCCGTATCTCATTGAGCACAGAACTGCCACTTCGGGCAGATCTGCCACAATCGAAAAGAGCACCGGCGTAAATGCTCTTTTAACGCCATCGGGGAAACCAGCATCGAGAACCAAGTCCTCTTTTAGTGGACCAAGTAGAGCATGCATTGTTTGCTGTATTGCTGAGCACCTGGCTTGCTTCGTTATTTCTGAAGGCAGTTTCTTCCCAGTTGATGAAAGGTTGCTAACCACAGGAATGAAAGCAATATTCACCGCTAAACGTCGCCTCACCTGACGGGAAAAACAGAGAATGTATAAAACGACCGGATACATTGAACGCTTATTTAAACGTGTAACATTTGCTTTGTCAATAAAAAGCTGCAGGGGAAGAAATAGGGTATTACTTTCGCTTCTCTTCTTGGCAAGAGCTTTGAAAAGGTAGATATGATCATCCCCGAAATAAATGTCATCTAGAATTCGTGCACCTTCTGGGTTCATATTTTGTTCCGGAACAAATCGCATAACATCTTTCCATTGTACACCATTACCCGGGGACAAGTATTTAGCATTCGTGACGAGGTGGACAATAGTTGAAGGTAAACACCTGACCAGGGCAGTATATTTTGAAATATCGGCTCTGACAGGAGTAATTGTAAGCTGCTGCCACTCCCCGTACCTCCTCAAAACCAATTCTTGCCTTCGTCGATGGTCCTCCCAGAACAAAATACCGCTATTCCATAGTTTTCGGACATCCCCATTTTCATCTAGAGAGCACAAGTACTGGTGCGTCATCTTTTCAGAAAGCCCCTTACAAGAAGGACCAGACGTTAGAATGAACCTTGCAGCCTTATACTGTAGATTTGTTACAGAGAGCGAATTTGTACTAATGTTTCGAAGTGCACTCAGATGTTGCCTGTTTGGACTCAAAGTTATTCCGAAGTCTTCTAGTTCGGTCTTTGGAATGTCAGACAGCAATTTTTCCTCTTCTTCATCTTCGGTTTCGGATCCTTCTTTTTTTGCCATCATGAAGTCATTTTCGGCATGTCCCTCACTCTCCGAGCCATAAGTCTCATTTTCATGCGAGCCGTTAGTACACAACTGGTTCTGTGTGTCTAGGATTTGGCCTGGCAAAACAGAAGGGCCCTTATCCGGACGATGTTTGGTTATCGGCGTGATTGGCGGGCGTGATGGTGGTCCCTTGCACGTTTTCTCGTGCTTGGCGCGGTACACATTAGCTCTGCATACTTTGCAGCAGAAAGGGCAGACCCACTCCATCGTCGAACGCGTTTGAGAACTTCTTGATCTCATTGTTGGACGATGAGACCACCTTTTTTGTGATATGACATCAATACCGGAAAGAAATTCGGACCGATCCAGGCCAGCAACTCACCCCCCTGTCTTGCTGGCACTCTTCGTGGTATGAGTTTATCTGTAACTCATTCTGAGTGACCGTCACGCCAAGATCACGCTGAAGGAGGCAGCTGTAACGTCACATTTGAGCTGTTTGTTGCGACTCCTCAACACGGACGTACAGGCCGCCTATTCCTGCTGCGTGCGTGGGACAACCCCCAACACATCCCAAACCACGCATTTCCACAAATTGTGATGTACAGAGTAAAGTATCGATAAGCTGCGTACCTGATATGATGAACTGTGTCGGTACAGTGAACCGAAGGACTATGAGGGAGGCGCCACCCCGCCTTTTTGGCCCAGAATCGACGTTTTCGTATTTCTAACGTGAACTAGACTCTATAGAATGAACTACGCGATACCATGAACATACAAAAACATGGAAACCCCAGAGTTCACTTTATCGAGGCCGAAATGCGCACTAGGAACGAACCATCAACGACTTCAGAAGCCATCCATACGACTTTGCCTCAGATTCGAACCCTGAAGCCTCCTTACGCGGCTTTGTTCCTCATACAGAAGTGACTTGATGCTCGAAGGCAGCCCCGATTGAACTAGATTCGCGTCCGTCATAATACAACTGAGTTCGATAGATAGAGCTTCTAATGTTCCGCGATACCGAGCTAGCAACGGTTTGCGCCCTGTCCGGTCTTTCGCTGGCACAGTAGAGCGATCGTCCTCACTATCTGAATCACAGTTAAATTTATCTTGCTCAATGCCAGTAAATGCCCCAAAATCCCATAATCCAAGATCAATGGCTTGACCGAGAGCTGACTCTTCTGTTGTCAACCGGTTGAGGGGGACATACGCACCGTGACATACGGGACAAACGTAAGGCCCTGATTTGTCTGCACTACCGCGGCGACAATTCGGGCAACAAGCTTAACAAAATCGAACGCAGTAGGGCAAGGCCCTTATTTGTCTGCACTACTGCGCAGACAAATCATTATTTGTCTGCACTACTGTGCAGACAAATCAGGACGACAAAGTTTACTCGAGCGTACTATAGAGAACACTACTGACGATGCCACATACCAAAAGTAGTCTTAGCGGTAGTGATTGTTCACATTAATAGTGAAAACACCCCCGCTGATATTCTGGACGCCAGATAAAAGGCGCATATTACTGTCTTCTTTTTCTGTGCCACCTTCCTGAAAACATTCCTCCACCTCGTCGCCTGCTGCTAAGTTTTCTTGTCCGTCCTGCGCCGCCTGCTCTTCACACCCGACCTCCACCTTCTGACGTTTCGCATTTGAGTCTCCAAAAATTGCGGCTTGTTGCTGCATTCCGAGAGCACCTCGTAGGTTGTGGTAGTTTTTCAATGACGACAGATCACGGTGTCCTGTTCTCATTGCAACATTCACATCGTTCTGGCCGTCCTCGAACAGCAACGTCACCACAGAGCCTCTCAATCCATGCAACGTCATACTTTGCTTGACTCCAGTCCCTGTAATTCCCTCCTTTCTACAGATGCTCCCCACAATACGTGCAAATGCATTCCGGCCTAGGTGCTGGCGCTTGAAAAAGTTTTCAAACGTCGTTGCGCGAGCATTAGCTGCCAAAAAGAATCGGTCGCTTCCGCAATCGAGCGAGTTCCTAATCCGCATGTAGTCTTCGAGATCCTCAAATAAATTGAGCTTGCCGCCGAGACACGTCCTGTTCCAAACGCACACCTCCTGAGGCTTGTCCTGGAAAGCCTTCCACCCTCCCGTCGCCGTTTTCGAAGCACCCACGCGGCTGCCATTAACTCCACATATTTTCCACACCTGCTCCCCGCCACAAGTTATTTTCTGCACTTGTCCAACTGTTAAATGCACCGATGCAGAAGGGCGCATTGCTGTGATCAATGCGACACTAAATACTAGACGTGCTTGAAATCCTAGGGGCGTATCGCGGTCCAGCAGTGGCGACTCATAAAGCTTGATGACGTCTTCTTTCGACAGTACGTTGTGGCTCTCAGCCACAACTCCCGTCGATTGCTGCAAGCAAAACTTGTTGTCTAGCACAGCCATGAGCCCTTCTGCTGGACAATTGAAAACATCCCCTTCGAGAAGCTTTAGATCATAACCCCACTCATATTTGAATGCTCTTTGAAGCCCTAAAATGTAGCCTGTCATAGTAATTGGCTTGACTTCCTCACCGGACTTCGACCGGTAGTTTACAGCGAATTCAATGAGATGGAACCGTACGGTTTTTAGCTGCTGGGTCGTCCAAGCAGTGTGGTGCGCTGGTATGTGGCTGTAGTTGCAGTCAGGAAATACGGCCTTCCGTGTCTCTAGAATTTCCCATTCTGAACGAGTCTCGCCCATGAGAATGTGGTTGCGCAGATACTCTTCCCCTTTAAACGCAGCATCCAAAAATCCGGGACGTGATGTTGTGAAGCGGGCCAGCGTCTTGAGAGAGGATATGTTGGCACGTTTTGTGTTGGCCGGCATACGTTTGCCTAGAAATGCAGTTGCTGTCTTCGAGTGCCGGCGGGAAGCTGATGGGGGCGTGTCAGGAACGGTCGCATGTGATCCACCAGAACCTGGAGGCGGCGTCCCTGGGACAGACGAAGGGGATGAGGGCATGTTGTGGGGCCTGATGATGGCGCGGGAGTTGAAGAGAGAATTGGGAGGGGTAGGGGTATTGAGTGAGGGCTAGGAGAGAAAGGGAAGGGGAAGGAGGGGATGGGAAGGAGTGTTGGGGAATGTCTGAGGCGGGTTTCGGGATGGTCTGAGTAGACGGCACCAGTTGCGGAAATATCATCGGCGACGACGGCAGCGGAGCCCATCGACAGCCAATATGGGAAATTCGAGACCATCAATTGTGGGGGGGAGAGAGGTATGATAGGGGAACAATTGAAGAGAAAGTAGGGTGGCAAAGGAAGGAGTGAGAGAGGGGGGGAGGAGGGGGAAAGGAAGCGTGGGGAGTAGATATGGTAAGTGCTTCAAGGACTTACAGCGCGAGAACATCACACGGAGTAACGCAGGCATCCCTAGAAAGTCACACTGAAGTTGAACCTCTGCCTGGAATAGGAGTTGGAACTGGCAGGATTAGGCACCGGTGCAAGATGTGGAACGACGACGACGCCTCCGGTGATCCATTTCACCCCGATTCGTGGGGCAAGGACAGCGGTGTAACAAGGAGCACGTTGAAATTCGCTTAAAATAAATAGCTTTCTTTTACTTGCAGAAGCGACCAGAAAATTTTACTGTTGTCGCTTGGAGAGAAATTGAAACAATTATAAGCAGGACGCAGACACTCGGATATTTTAGAGTTAATCATAACAAATTCAGATGAACTGCACTAATCCTGTTTCAGATTAAGATCACTTGTAAGTCCAGCACTTCAAAATCAAAATCGCCCCAAATGCCCCTGCCCTGCCCATCAATTTTCCTCCAAATTGATGGCCTAAACAGCACTTGTGGAAGATCCCTTCAACGCAGGCCGCCAAGGTCATCAATTAATTGAAAATGGGTAGGTAATTTGATGGTCTCGGGAACGTTTTTTTGTGTATCAGATTTAAATCTGGATTTCGAGACTGTCTATGAGACCTTTTATCCCGCCCCTCGCCAACAGTGCAATAGAGCTCATCAATTCTGCTCAGAATTGATGGCCTTCACGTATGCATATTCCACGATTCTCAGAATTGATGGCCTATGACAAGCAACTTTGCTCAGGATTGACGGCCTTCACGCATGATAAATGGCCGCTTTTTGAAGGCTTCAGAACCAGTTCTGTGCATGTAGCTATGCTCATGATCCTGCACAACTCCAACTGCAACGCTTCCCGTTTTCTCAAGTAAAGTCAAAATAGATGTGGTCAGGTCAGTACCTGACCACTCGCTGCAATGTTCTTCATTTGTATCGATTCAATCCACAACTTATGTTCTGTATAATCAAACTTGCAAGGAACTTCAAACTTCCGAACTTCTCAGTCCATGTTAAGGGATTTTAACCTTGGCGAATTATACTTTATTCTGTTTGGTGGAGAGTACTGTTGAGAAGTACTGTTCAGAAGGACAATCGATTAAGATTGCCTCCGGCAACTGCATAGTTATCTACTTGGCAAGTGTTGTGGCCACGTTTTAAAGGCCCCCGAAACCAGTTCTGAACATTCGGCTATTCTTCTGTCCCTACAAAACTCCAACTGCAATGCTTCTAACTTCCTCAAGTAAGGTCAAAATAGATGCGGTCAGGTCAGTACCTGACCACTTGCTGCAATGCTCTTCTTTTATATCAATTCAATCCACAATGTGTGTACTGTACAATCAATACATGCAAAGAACTTTAAACCTCCAAACTTCTCAGCACATGGTACGGGAATTTAAGCTTGGCGAACATTTGAGCAAATAAATGCGCGGAGTATTAGACATTTTTCGGTTTTGGGAAGTGTACTTTTCAGATGTTCTGTTTAGAAGGACATTACATTAAGATTGCCTCCGGCAATTGCGTATTTATCCATTTGGAAACTTCTCAGCACATGATAAGGGCTTTTAACCTTGGCGAACATTTGAACAAAGCAACACGAGTCGTATTACACTTTCTTCTGTTTTGTGCAGTGTAATTTTGATATGTACTGATTAGAAGGACATGTTTGAGGTACAACTTTGAATGTCATGGCATTAGTTTACTGTTGATAAATTACTCTATGACAATGAAAAATGTGAAGATCCGTATCACCACTTGACTACAGGGAATGTTTGAAACAATAGATAGGAGCATATGCTTTGATTTAGCACCTTTCTAATGTTTTAAATGTCCTTCATCGTCTTTGTTTTCTTTTCTTCTTGCTCTCCAAATTTGAAAACTCGGCTAATTCGTGTATGCTACTGTGTACGGTGCTTCTTCCAGTGCTTTTGAATATCTTGAACATCTCCATAAACATCTTTGTTCCCCATATTCTCTGTTTCTCTCTTTTCCCCAGTTTAACTGGAGATCGCACACATAGTGCGTTGGCAGTCGTCGGCATCGGAATTTCGTCGCGCCATATTTTCTGTGAGTTGTTATTCCTAATAATGCGATGTGGGTGTACTTCAGCAATCTTCTCAATGTATTGCTCAAATGCTCGTGCTCGTGGGCTAATCACTACACACTTTTGATGCATTCCTTTTACCCATAGCCCAGATTTTGAGCGACATCTGGACAGAGCGACGTATGCTCCTCCTGCCGGCATCCAATTCCTCACCTCTGAGAAGTCTATTGCCACTTGATCGAACGACAAACCTTGTGACCGATGAACTGTCAGGGCGTATGCTGGAATAACTGGAAGTTGGAATCGAGTAGCCAGAATTGTTCCATCATCTCGGTAGACTTCAAATTTCATGAAGCGAAGGTCCAAAGTTATAGCCTCTTTCGTCGCGTTGTCGGCTTTGGAAACTACAACAACTTTGAGCAAAATTTCCTTATGAGTTTGAAGGCCGTCTCGAATCTGATTTCCGTCCAGATTGAGAGACATATTGAGAGGTCTGGACCAGATTTCCTGCACTACACATATTGTTCCAGGGAGCAAGTCTCGAATTTTTCGAGTAAGCATGACCCTAGCACCTTGCTTCAAAAGAATTTCCTGGGGTATTGCTTCGTCCAGCCGCTTTCTGATACCTCCTGTCGCAACTTCCCGAAGCCCATTCTCGGAGAAAGTATCAAACTTCCGGGATACAACGAGTTGGGATCTTAGCACTCCCAGTCGTTTCATCGTAATTTTCTTGGCGGTTTTCTTCTGCAAACACAAGCGCACATGTCCAAGTGATGGTTCGTGTTGGCCATGGCTGGTGTAGTTGAGACTCATCATGTCTTTTTGAGTATGCCTTCCCCCTCTTATCCTTGTCAACAACTCAAAAAAGTCTCTGTCCTTCTTCTGTCTATGATTCGCAGTCAAATAGGCAATAAGGCCTACCCCATCCCCGCCGAAGAGCCTATGCCAGCTTCTTCCTTCGTACGCCGACAGATTAATTCTTCCTTTTTCGAGGAGCTTCACGGGTTCCAACTGCAACGGGTCCCCTGAAATAATAATTTGCCTGCGAGCAAACGGAAAAGCGGCATCCCTCTCCGAATGAGTCAATACCCGCACAACATACTCAATAGCATCTAGCTCACATGCCTTCAGCTGAAAAATTTCATCAATAACCAGAACTTTCATTCGCATAATTCTGTCTGTCGTGGCTTTCTTCGCCAGCACCCTTTGTAACAAACTTTCATTCGTAAATCTCCATGACGGAAGGGCATTGAAAGTGTTGTGAATTGTACTCCCTGCTATTGATTCTGCAGCACTGTTGGTAAATGCGCAGGATATGACGGCATCCTCCGAATACTGCCTTCTCGCCCACTCTAGCATTTTGTTGATGAGAAATGATTTCCCAGAACCTGCAGATCCAATCAGAGCAATACTTTCCCCATTGCAGAATGCATCAAACGCTCTTTTCTGAACTGCATCCATTGGGAGACATACACAGCTCGCCCGATCCGAATTGTAAACGCAGATTGCAGTGCTCTCCACAAGATAGGAGTGGTATATTTGAAGCTGGCGTCGATGTTATGGGCAATCAATGCAATGATCTCCGGCGGATTGTAGCTGTTGTTGAAGCTGGCGTCGAAGATCAGTACCGTGCGCAGAACATACTGTAGGCAAAGCATATTCGGAATTGGGAACCCAAGTGTCGAGCTCTCGAAAATCTGGATGCCCCTACAGATACTATCGACTTACCAGGGAGACTCCATATTTTGGCGGGAAATGTTTTGCCTCAAGTCCCAGCATGCTCCCCAAATGAGCAGTTGATCTTGCTGCCTCTTATGTCCGTTTTACAATATTGGGCCATATTTTTGATGATAGATCTGTCACTCTTCGAGTGGAGGTCACATTTCAACAAAACAATCCTTGGCCTGAAAATTGACATGAGCTCCAAATTCTACGTGATATGTTGAGACCAAATATAGTATTCTCATCTCATATTGAGATCACATGTAATATTCTCATCTTATTATTTACATCACGTCTCAAATTTAGATGGGCACTGTTGGTAGTATCATTATGTCATGAGACATGCAAAGTTGCTGGTTTTGGCCAATTTGGATACGAAAATTCCTACCCCGTCCAGTATGAAACTGTGGACTACATCACATGTATGAGGCAGTCATGATCAATAGCCGTCCCCGCCTCTTCACATCAGTCTACAGTGTAGAATCTACACTGCTCCAGTGAGTCCATGCCTACCATGCTCCCCATATACCACAATGTGGGAAATGTCAAATGTTGATATCAACAAAGCTATACCCTCCGGGTACTCGGCAGAGATTCTGTCAGACGCGACGGGAGCGATGTACGAGTGAGGTACAAGTTGTACCATAAGGATACAGTACAGCACAACCGGAGCCGTGCTTCTGAGGGTCAAAATCCATGCATCGCTGGAGGATTCTGGAACCTGGGTCCTGAGAACGATTGATTCTGGGGCCAGTCCCTCCCGTCTGGTCCCATCCCACAGCCCAGCCCGTGTGGCTTGGCCCGGCTACTTGCGACCTTAAATTGGATTGAAAAGTGCAGATAAAATTTAATTGAAACATAAAGTTTATTGGTGAGCTCAGTTTTGCATCTCAGATTCAGAGATGAGCCCAATTGGAGACTTGATTGATGTCGCTCATTTCAATTTGAGCTCCAGAGGACACGCACGTTTGATCCAATTTTACTGCTCCGTCTCCGTGGTTTGTACCTCAGTACTGTTCAGTGCCTGTGCCCCGTCCATATTCAGTTCGGAGCAGCACGCACACTTCAGCCGTTTGATTTGGAAGTACCAAGTATCAATCTCATAGTCCTTCCCCTTCAATGCCTTGTACTCCGTATCCGCTCTAAAGTGGGCTCGTATATTAAAAATTAGGACATGATACGCAAGCATAACTATGTAGGCCTGTCTAGATGTCCGTCGCAGACTTTTCTTCATGGCAGCGATTGGGGCGTTGCGTTGCTCGTGCCCAACTGTGTTGGTCCCATCCATTGAGCTATAGGCTTTTGGGTGGAAAGCTTGTGAGCACGTGTGATTGACAATGTGGAACGCATCAGAGCATACAGTTGTGTTCTTCATTGCCCACCACAGAGTGTGCATTGCGGATCGATACAGTCCACAGCCAAAGTCATACAATATGAACTTCGGCATGGTGACAAAGCGAGATACACACACGTCCAGGACAGCCTTCGGGCCTTCCTCCTTATCAAGAACCTTGAATCCGAGAATTACTGGCTTAGTGCAGGAGCAACAGAAAGTCAAGGCCCCCGGAGTGAAACCTCCTTGCCTCTGTGCATAATTTTTTGTACATGGACTAAACGATTCTGGGCTGTAGTCTGATTCAATTCCGAAGGGTAACGGTCGAATCTGCGGCATAGATGGGAAGTAAAATCCGTTTATGAAAACAGATTCAATCTGATTCCCCTCTAGAACTTGTGTCTTTGTAACTGAGAATTCAGCTCTTAAAGCAGATGCCAGACTAAGAAACTTCTGGCGAAGGGCCTCAAAATTTGAAGTACCCCATTCGCGAGCGTAGGAAGCAGCAGATCCAATGACGGTCTGTTCGCCAGAAGTTCGGAATTCCTTCTGCTTAGGTGCGGCTTCCGTCAGTTTGTCATACGTTCGGTAAAAGATATCAATGCAGGAATGCACTTCTTGCAGCAGATCGGCGAAGACAACAGCCGCAGAACATGAGCCAATATCTCTTGACCTTTGCTGTCTCCGCTGCAACTCATCTAATTGAGCGATCCCAGTTATTCCGTTGTAGAAGATCCTATTCTCAAAAAGTATATCCATGTGTCTGGAACCGTCCAAAAAATTAATTTTAGATTCCCTGTGATCGCGAAGTTTCTTGTCCAAAGAGAGTCCACTATACTCCCTCAGCATTTGTATCAACTCTTCCATAGAATTGAGCTGTTCGTGCTTCGCCACGTTCGGAAGCGGACCTTCTACGATGACAGTAAGAAGTTTGAAGATATCAACCTTTTGAAACTCTTTCATCTCCTGCGTAGCAGGTCCCCACAACATTTCCTGACGTAAATTGCGCAATCTATGAAGGTCTGGTAAGGGTAATGTGTATGAGGAACGAACTGAACCCTCTTGCGAAATTGTATGCCGGATCTCAGGTGAAAGTTCTGGCACATGAAGTCGCAGATGAGAGACCAGGGATTCCCACCGCTGGTTTCTTTGACTGGAGCGTCGAGTGAGATCGTGTTGAAGCACTGCTAAGAGCAAGCTGTTTCGAATGGAAACGACATCGAACAGGATTGACAGAAATGATCGAAGGCGACACAAAGTGCTATTCTCACCCACGTCGTTACTGGAGTCCTTTGGATGTTGCCCACATATGTACTCCTTATCAAAGAATCCGGGAGGTAGAACGTTTTCCTGTAGCATTCTTAAGGCAGCACAAACCGAGGGGAGATTGGCCTCGGATACGTCAATGCGCTTTCCCTTCAGCACATTCATCAGCAGTACGGCATTGGTCTGCTTTCTTATAAGTGACGAGCGCAGACGCGCCTTTCTAATTACTGCTCCTGCAAAAGGCCTACAAGAAGCCGTAATATTGGTGAAGGTTTCTGACAAATGGCTCTGCGATCCGAGCCAGATTCCATCAACGCATAGTGCAGTCATTTTTGGACGCACACTTCCATTCGCCGGCGTCGATATTAGCGGTTGACAGGTCGTACATGTGAAGAACTGAGATGGTGGATCTTTTTTCATGAGATGCATACCAAGAACACATACACGAAGCAAGGTTTTGACAGAACGAGGTTGCACCGAGTGATCACCGATACCCGCATTTCGAGATGTAACATGCTTCTTCAATAATTCTTGTAACCTCGCTGTGAGAGTCCCGCTTCCAAGAACCACACCTTCGCACGTCTGTCGCATTGCTATATGTGTAATTCCGGTGGTTATACTCTCGAAGGTCATGCAATGTTCTCTTCCGTCAGCGGAAACGTCCCGTTCACAAGTTGAGTTTTGACACCGAAAGGTGCGTACGTTAAGTTTGCAAGGTCCGTAACTAGACATCAACACACCCCTCCGTTCATTGATATATGCTGAGCCACGGGATGCCCCACAATATCTACAAACTGTCGGGGATGGTACAATCACTGTTCCCCCCTGCCGGGCAATTTCACCAGCATCAAAGTCCAATTTTGTTGATCTGGGGCATGAAGCGACTGTGAGCGGAAGTTGGGACACGGCTTCTTCGAATCGCAGATAAGTACTGCTTTTTGAGTTGCTTCTAGAGACATGTTGCGCAGAGAAAAGTTCCTTGTTGAGCGCCTGCAGAGCAATTTTGGTGTGGTTGCACATGTGTCGCGCTACAGCTTCGCAAAAACAGCAAATTAGTGTGGACTGAGGTTCTTTCGTGGATGTTCGCTGGATTCGAACTCGAACTTGGACCGGTATCCAGGTTACTTGTTCCGATTCAGATACTGGGTGCTCCTTAACCACTGCAATGCAACCTTTATGCATGCTCGTAACGTTTGAGTTATCGTTGGAATGTAAATTACCCGAGTCAGCGTCGGACTCCAGAACAAGTTGCACAAATTCCTTCCACTTGTAGTCCGTATCTTTCGATGCGAGACCGAAAACATGCTGGACAAAACTGCGGAAGGCATGAGTATGAGAGCAGTATGGCTTGAAAACCATGCTTCTCAGATCTTGGAAGCGCGATTGCCCAACGCACGTACATCTTGTGCCCCCATCGTCGTCGATCCAAACACATAACGCATAGGAATCACCCGGGTTTCGATCCATGTTTGAGGAATCTCTGCAGCTCGGAAGCCGGGTAAAGTTGGCCGAGATCCCAATTGCTGTCCCTGGGAGCTTGTCGATCCGATTTGTTTTTATATCTTGTGAGCATAATCGATTAAAGTTTTCAGAAAGCACTGTCCTTTGAACCGAATCACCCGCAATGGATTACAACAACGCCAAGGCATTCTTACGACTCTCGCATAAATCCACGAGCATGTGCGCCATTACGACTCTAGTGAGTTCGGCAAACTTTTCGCCATCTCTAATGGAAACTTCCCGGTGTCGTCCCCCACTGCCATGGTGGCTTCCAGTTCTACGCTGCCCGACGGTTTCGAATGTGAACCGCTGCGGCTCACGCGAGTCCGATGCATTCATTTCCGGCACGAGTGAACCAGCAACGTTACTAGTCCGCGAACGATCGCACGTAGGCCCGTCACAGTCGGATGGGCCAAATTCGTTCAATGAGCTTCCCGATTCACGGCAAGAAGACCCACCTAGAACTGCATCCACAGAGTTCATCCCTGTATCTTCGGCCCTCATCAGTGCGCCGCAAGATTGAACATATTTGGAGTATGACACCAAGTCTGACATGCCGTTAACGCCCTCCAGGCGGCTATTGGCAATGTTATCAATCCTTCTTCTTTTCGGCATTCCTCTATCACAACCAATTCTTAGATCAAATAAACAAAGAGCACTGGTTCCGTGAATGATAATTGTTCGGAGGTTGATCTCGGCAGCGACGATGACCCTGTAACATTACGGGATGCGCGTTCGAAATTCGAAGTAGCGAAGTTCAACAGTTCAACTTCGAAGTGAGCAAAGAGAAGTACAGGTAAACTTTACATGTAAATCACCGTGGGACACAGACATGCACATTGTGGCCCCTCTCAATATGACATATCAAGCAAAGGAGATAGAGTGGTATGGTACAGTACACTACGTGTATTTGAGGCGTCAAGCAGGGTGACAATGTCTACAGAGAGAGAGTACAGTGTACAGTATGGTACCGGCAGGCAAAGTACTTGAGAATGGGTTTGTTGAGAATTGATTTGGATCTCAAGGCAAGATCCAGACAGCGGATAATACCGTTTATAACGGCGATATCGATTATCAACGTCATTAGTTTATATTTGTGCATCTGCTTCAGGCTTCAATTGGTACCAATATTATTTCCTTGTTTATTGCTGTTCACAGGATGGCATGCTGACGGATCCGCCGCCCTACGTGGCCTGCAACGGGCACGCCATTATCTGTAAACGTTATACTGTACAGTAGGATTATACTGTACGTTCTCTCCTGCTAGCAGGAAAGTTTCATGAGAGGGAATCCTTGTGAGATGTAAGATCTTGCAGCATACCGCTCCACTACACGTAGCTGCACCGGATGACGCATGGCTGCCTGGACAGCACGATAGAGCCGCTTTATATGATTCGTAAAGCTGCATATTACAGAAACTGGCTGGAGGAGCCCCGGGCGATAACATCCTGAAGTTCAAAATTTCCCAAACATTATGTCGAGCCCGGGAATGTATACATTTCCGGGCTCGATCTATATATAGATGAGCTTAATGTAATGTGTCTTCGACAGAATTGAGCTTAATTTCAGTTGCAATTCCTATAGCTCATCTCAATTAGAGCTTCAGGTTTCAGAGCTCCGCTACATTTCAGCATTACTTGGATCTGTTGCAGTAGCGTTTCCTCCAATGGAACCTACTGGAGACTATACCGTTACAGGCACTCGCCTTTTGCACGGTCTCGCCGTGGCCCGGTGAAGTGCCCGCTACTAGGTCCTGCTCTACCACTATAGTACTGTAGAGTACCCCTCCAGGGGTATACGTAACACTCGCAGGAGGGTACAGTACTACCCTTCGAAGGGTAAAGCAGATCATGCCGCCCGGTCGTTTTCTGCAGGTGGTGAGGTGGCGAGTGGGACAATCTGACCTCAGGTGACTCAGCTTATCTGTCGGGACATGAGAGGGGATAGAATGAGGTTCGTAGCTCAAAGTGAGATGAGCTGCCGCCGTAAGGGTAGCGAAATCTCATAACCGTTATTGCCCCTAACAGTATCCCTCTTTCGCCATAGAGCACAAGGAGTAAATGCCATCTCTTTTTGCGTCACATCGTATTAATTGCTCTGCAAATCTCTCAAGGACGTACTTCTGATGGCAACTGAACTAACAATGCCGCCAAATACCATTCCTACTGCAGATTCGTGTAGTTGTTTCACCCCGACTGCTGTTCATTGCATACGCCTTCTCCAACGTCAAAGAGTTCCACAAGGTGCGTTGTTTACCACCTTGGGTATCAATGGTGCCATGGCCACTGCACTGACGCATGTGCTCTCGACACTTTCATATGTTGAACAACAAGTCGAAAAGTCTTCCGATCTGAAGAGCGTTCAGTTCCAAGTCACAGCGAAGATCGGCGCAAGTACAACTTCTGAGACCGTCATTCACCTCCGAAATGCCGTCTTCGATGCGCCGAAAGAACACCTCGAAGTTTGTGATGCGGAAGTCAAAGGCGACCAAGATCATAATGATTGTACACCTGACCGTCCAGGTCGTCAAGAATCCTGTGTGATATCAAATCCATCCGATGTATTTTTGAAGAACATTGACAGAATTCCACCAAATACTGGAGAGAAAGAATCCCCTTTGAGAAAAAACTATGCACGGAACGTTTCCGTGCGCCATTGGAGAATGGAATGAGTCGTCCACCTCATCGATCAAATACAGGTCTCAACAATGCCACCACATTCAGTATTTCGCGTAGTTCTTGCGAAAGTATTTTCCGGTTATTGCTTGATGTAACTGGCATTGGTACCCATTGCGACCCCGATATGGAATTCACCATGGATTCATTCTCCAGACCAACAATACAAGAATTAGTACGGAAGGTATATACAGAGGAAAAAAGGCAGCGACAGGCAAACGTGAATCTGACGTACAGGGATCTTCTTCCAAAGGAGATCCAAGCAATGTCTAGGGCTAGATTCCCGATCTTGAATCACAGTTTCAGTCGTGGAATTGAGCCGACGAAGAAGCACGCTGATGTCGACCTCCGGGAACTCAAGACCTACGGAAGAATCAAGAAACTTACAGCCATTGCAGCTCTCTGCCTCATGTTACAGACGCAAGGAAATAGAGGTTCTTGTCACGCTGTGCTGTCCCGATTTGCGAAGGAAGGTATGAACGAAGAAGGTTGCAAAGTTCTATTCTCTTCATTATCGAAAGTCATGCTATTTATGAGTAGCCCATGTACCGAAAAAAGCTGTAACACAATAACGCAAGCGAGAACTAAGCTACTACGCACTTCGTTCAGTGAGGAAAAATGTGAAAGTTTCATTGAGGTAGGAACTGCAACGATATACCCTTCAATGAGAAGACTTCACGGAAAACAGTTGTCCCAAGATCAAGTTGCAGTTCGAATCGGTGAGTGCAAGGAGGCAAAGTTCACTTACTCGGCTGGCACAGCATTCCCCGTTCCCTGTCAGCAATATCCCCAGACTGGGCTAGAGGGTTTGGGAGACCTTTATTCTGGGCAGTTTTTAGTTTGGAAAACGAATCTATTGTCTCGGGTTGAAGTGTTGGGAGATCTCAATAGGGTTATTGGAACCGCGATTTTTGCCAGACCTATGCATCAATATGCTGGTTTCTCAGGAGAACAGATACGTGCAAAAAATGTCATGGACCCTGCCGGTGCTATATTGATATTCGACTTCAAGATGAATCTTGTCGCTGCTGAAAACGTGCAACTTGCAAACAAAGAGCATTATATTTACAAGGAATGGTATCAGTTGCAAGCCCTTCAGAGATTTAAGACTTCTCATTTTAGGAACGGGAACCCACCTTCGCAACTCATACACATTGTTCAGGCCCCTTGTCTAGCGTTGCTTTGGAACAAAGCAAAAGTACGGCCGATAGAGACAAAGTAGTCGTAGCAGCTTTCTGATCTAAGTAACATAGCTGTGTAATAAATTGAACAAGAAGAACAGATGAAGACAATATTGTTTGCGTGAACAGGCCACAAGTCAAAAATAATACGGGATGAAAAGTGGAGGCTATGTGTCAAATTGGCCTGAGCTATAGACACAACAGCTCTATGTGCGATGAGCTACCCAAATGCTATATCAAAATGAGTTCAGCGGGTAAATCTGCATCATAATTTGACCGCATTGATGTTGGCCAGCACACAACCCTCTCACAAAATCCAGTGCCACTGACACGCCGGTTCACGACCGCAGATGAGGTTTCAAAACAAAACGTCAACGACCAAATCCGCACAAATTTAGTTGAGGAGACGGACCCCTACAGTAGAGATGGCACAGAGTGCAAATTGGACAACGGGATTCTCAAGGCGGGCGGAAACACAGAGGAAATGCATTTGCTCGAACCCGTGAAATAAGAGGGGACGGACGTGGAGGGGAACATGAGGGTACAGGACAGAATAATAATAATAATTTCGTGGATAAATAAGCTTGCCTCTTCTTGTAAAACATTGCAGAGTAGGATGCTCTGACGAACAGCATGACGACGACGGTTTGTTGCATAGTACACGTGTGTTCGTAGCTTCCACCTCGATGGAATGGCGTGACCGTGACGAAGGAGAAATAGGGATAGGAATGCGCAATGCGCCGAACATGTCTGAGGCCTTCTAGGGCTCGGAGATTGCAGCCGTCTAGGGCTCGAAAATGATTGAAGGAACATTGGATTGAAGATAAAATTCGACTGCATTCCGGCCCTATAAGGCTCAAAGGAATTCGAGTACTCTTGGGCTCGTGAGGATTGGAGCCCTATAGGACTCGAAATCATTCGAGCCCTATAAGGCTCGAAGGAATTCGAGCACTAATGGGCTCGTGAGGATTGGAGCCCTATAGGACTCGAAATCATTCGAGCCCTATAAGGCTCGATGGAATTCGAGCACTCTTGGGCTCGTGAGGATTGGAGCCCTATAGGACTCGAAATCATTCGAGCCCTATAAGACTCGAAGGAATTCGAGCACTAATGGGCTCGTGAGGATTGGAGCCCTATAGGACTCGAAAACATTCGAGCCCTATAAGGCTCGAAGGAATTCGAGCACTCTTGGGCTCGTGAGGATTGGAGCCCTATAAGACTCGAAAACATTCGGGCTCTGTAGGGCTCCGACTAGAATGTACCAATAGAAGAAATATGATCCGACGCATCCTGTGCCTTTCTTCCAGCCCCCATTATATGCAAAAATGTTGATGTACGGCGCTGCGTCCTTGATGTACGGTGCTGCGTCCTTTCAGCGAAATTAATTAAAAAATAGACACCTTGCCGTAAAGTCAATGTAAAATCTGATCCTTTACAGAGTATGCACTCTCTACTACAGTGCATGTACGACCGATGAATTCCAACAAGTGTATGGCCTGACTATGGAGCGTTTCACGCCTATGGAACGTATCACGCCTGTGACATTCGAGCAGCACCGTGCCTTTGTAAACAGCATCGCGTAGGTCACGTTCCTGTGATCCATCACCTCCTTCTCCCCCTCGCCCGAGCCGCCTTTCGCTGCACCATCCCGTAGCTCCCGTTTTCGTAGTTCATCACCCCCGCCCCCTCGCCTGAACCGCCCCTCCTGCAGCATCAGGTAGCTAGCGTTGCCGTGGCCGATCACCCCCTCCTCCTCGCCCGAAACCGCCCCTGCTGCAGCATCGCGTAGCTCGCGTTCCCGCGGTCCATCTTCCCCCTCGACCTAACCGCCCCTTCTGCAGCATCGCGTAGCTCACATTTTCGTAGTCCTTCATGACTATGGTAAATCTATGCGTTCATGTCCGAAATTTGCCCGTTTGTTTTCTAAAAAGTGGCCAAATTTGCGAAATGCGTGCGCACCGACTGACACTCTCACACAAACATGAGATTTAATAAGGCGGGATAGTTTGGTCTGCGGGGGGCCCGTTCGCACAGTTAGTGCTATCTATTTCGCCTCCAAGTGAGCTGCATTCCGAAATGCACATGCTCGGTGCAAACGCATTTAACGTGTTAATGAACACTAGCCTATTCAATATGTGGCGATGGAGATCGCTTAGGAACCAAAGAGAGTCGACGACGGCTAGTTGAGTGCGGAGGCCTTGAATACAGCGGTTGTAAATATGTATAAGCTTCTTCTTCCCTCTTTGATCCTTTCCGTAGGGCCGACAAGTACTTTTTCCAAGAAGGGCTCGCCTGTGCGATTGTCCCGCACTTTCCGATAACTACAAGAGCTTCTCGGGCTCTTGAAAAGGCTACACAAGCTGAGTTCTTGTTCTCGTAGAACTGGAACAGATTAGGCCTTACCGACCCTTCGTTATGCGCTAGCACTGTTCTAACCAGAGAAATGACTACGACATCGTATTCTTTGCCTTGTGATGAGTCGAATGTAAGCACTTCGACCTTACTCTTCTCTAAGCCTCTCCTCTGCAAGAGACTGATTATATTGTTCTTCTGAGCATTGTATGGCGTCAAGATTCCAATTCCACTACTCCTTCCTTGCGCACGTGTCCAGCCACTTACCATGTCCACAATAACCTCTGCCTCAAATTCATTTCGATATCCTCCTCCCTCTGTGTTTTTCTCCTCGGCGTTCGGAAATTCGTTCCCAGATACGTGTTGACTGTCCACAAGATTGACAATACTGAGAGGGATGTCCAGTGTTTGAAGTTCTATCATTGTACTCGATGTACGGTTTTCCGTTCTCCTTTCACCGTTCTTGACGGTGTGTTTGTAGAACAATGAGCTGACAAGGGTACCGATGGGCTGGGCACTTCGCATTTGAGTGTCGAGAAGAAAAACGCACCGAGGGGAAGCGTTCCAAATGTCTTTGTGCTGAGTCTCTTTCCCAGTCCGGAAGGTAGGTTTTTTGGAGCGGAATTTGAGTGCCTTGTTGAAGAAATGCGATTCCGCTCGTTTGTGACTTGTCCAAGACCTGAAAGATTTGTCGTCAAACGGCTGTAGTTGTGCGCAGTCACCGACGCAGACAATAGACGTGCCATGTTCTGGTTCCCCAACAGCAGAAATTATTCGTGAAAGGGTTGCGACAAGCTCTGTCTCTTCTGCATATGCAGCTTCATCTACGATTATCAAATCGAAAGATGTCACAGGCGTCCAGTCCAGGGCGATTGCCGCTCCGAAAGTGGAGAAAAAAGCTCTTTGCCGTGTCAAAATTTGCTTTTCACTCATCTTGTAGGCACGTGCAAGTCGTGCCACCGTTCGGTTCTGGACGAAAGGGATCGTTGAGTTGTAGCCAAGTCGAAGAGGCTTGATGTCTGCTGAGCCATGCTTTGGAATTTTGGCGTTATATTTGATGAGTATGTCGTCCAATGCAGCGTTGGTAACGGTTAAAACCAGGACTCGTCCATTGAACTCGTTACAACATTCCGTGTTTCTCGGCAATGAGCTTCCTTCCCTCAATGGCTTCTCGGCAACTCCAAGGATTCGGTCGATTGCAGCCAGGGCAAGGATAGTAGCAACATGAGATTTCCCAGTGCCCGGAGGTCCTTGACAAAAGAAAGTCATCGACATGAACCGTGAGGGGTCATCATTCCCTCCACTATAACTTCGAGGCCCTTTCAAATACATTTGTCGCAAGAAATCCCTTCCTTTGGGATGCAAGGAGTAGTACGCTACAGCTGACGACGCCCATGACGCGAGAAACTCGAGCTGACTGTCGTTAAGGCTTTCGGAGAGGTCAGAAGCGTAACGTCGCATCTTTCGCCGCGCCTGTTCCATTATTAGTTCTGCAATACCAGCAGGTCTAATGGTAAACGACTTCTGTGGTCCACTTGCAACTGTATGGGGAACTGAGTCAAAATCGAGTTGTTGGCGAACGGCCACTGTCATCGAAAATTTGTTCAGCTGCCGTTGCATGAGACCTTCAATATCAGTAAATCCCAACGTCACTCCTCTGTCTAGAAGAGGCAGGCTATTAATGTCTTTAAACATGGTGAAACTCCTTCTCAAATTGTGTTCTCCGACCTTGTATATAAGCAGTGATCTGTAAGAACCTTCAGCCAACATTTTTCTAGCTGACGGCCTTTGACGCGTACCTCGAACGAGTGGAATATCGTCAAGTATGCATAGGTTCAGTTCGTAATTCAGGTTTTGACGGCTTTGTGTTCCTTCTTCACTTCTGTGCGGCGGACTCACCACAAGTGCCAATTTAGTAGTCATGATTATGTTAGAACTGTCCAAGAAGTACATCCTGACGACATCCATAACTGCGAAGTTGATTTTACGACCAGCCAGGTCACGAGAGTCAACATGGTCGTTGGCAGACTCTTGAACGACATAGATGACTTTTACGGAACTTATTTCATTCCCAATGAAGAACGAGTCGATATCTCCATACGAAGAAGCCGGAAATGCAAGCGGTCCTATCCCCATGGAATCATTTGTGTCCCAAAAGCGGGACGGTAACGGCCGAACGTCATGGACGTCGGTCACAGCTCCACGCCACCCGACAACCGTGCCATCACATCTGTGGTAGACAGGACCAAACATATGTGGCGGATCATTGTAGTTCCAGGCATATGGATTGATGCATACTAAGTCTTCAGCAGAGGCAAAGAGCATACATGCAGAGACAAGTGCATCACGGCGTCGCGCAGTGCTGTACTCATGCAATTTTGAGGAGCTACCTGCAATCCATCCAGTGACAGGTGCTTTGAGGATGTTTCCAATATCTCTATCCAGGGACTGTACGGCCATAGTCTTGCAACTCGTGCCACACCCGCGAGACGAGATCCAATGAGCGTTTTGCACTGTGGTGTACAGAACGCGAAAGAAGCAAGATGCGAACACCTCAATATCGCCTTGGGCATACTGAGACAAGGAGTAAAGTTCAGTTGAGCATTCTGTAATTGAAAACAAAAAACGTTGTTCTCGCAGCTGGTGTTTTTCTGCGTAGCGTCCCGTTCTTTGAATATCCGTCATGCACTGGCTTCGAATAATGGGTGGAGCTGTAGTGGAAGATCCAGGAATAGCAGTTCCAGGAGGAGGAGCAGGTTCCCGAGGTGCTGCTGAACGCTCCAGAAAGACAGAAATAAGCCGAGGCGTGGGTACAACCCTGTCACCATGCACATTGACGAAGAGGGCATTTGAAGCGTCAAAGGCGTTAAGAAGGGCCTTCTTCGTATCCTCTCCTGCGTCGATGCTCAGCCTCTCTGACATTTCTGTCCACAGTGCTTTGTACATTTCCCTGAAGACAGAGTTGGGGAATTGCAGAAGAGCAGATTCTCCGATCTTGCCTTGCATCCTCCTCCCGGTCTGTGAGTTCGTTCTACTTCTCCATTCTTCGAAAAACGACTTGCCGGCCTTCTTCATTACCTTCTGTGCCATCTCCAGGGCCTCATTCATACCCTTATATGTCTGCTTCCCAGGTTCACCGGTACGGAGGTCAACACCACTCTTCAGAAACCTTCCTGCGCGAATGTGCTCAATTGGATCTTGACTCTCCAATCCAACACCAAGGATGCTGTTAAGCAATTCACTTCGTGTCTCGCGCGGCGTAAGTTCTCCAAGATTTGTAACCCTTTCCAGACATTGAAGTATGTATTCACAAACGCCGACGACGTGAACTGAAATTTCCTGCATCAAAATGCGAGCCTCAGGAGTATAACGGGTCGTAATTCTAGCAGTGCTGTTGACACCCACGCCGAATATGGCAAGCAAGGTTCGCATTTCAGAGTGGAGTGTTGATGCTTTCCTTTTGTTGCTCTTTGTGATGTCGAGTTTCACACAGGAATTCACATTGAGTACGAAGTTGGGAGTGCGCACCAGGACACCCGAATCGGGATAACAGCGCATGGTGATGAATACCCTTTCTGCTAGATCTTGCCCAGGAAGGTTATAACAGCATTCAGCGGCAGCCCAAAGCGATCCCATTGGAATGTGCAATATTCCCGAATGCATGCCAGCAGCAAGCTTGGGGCCTTTCTTGACGTCGTTTGCGAACCGATTCTTGAAATCCAGCTTGAGTTCTGCCTTTCGATTTTCTTGACGCCTGAACATATTCAGGCCCTCTGCGGTTTTGCTTTTGGTTGCGGCAGACCACATGTAGCTCAATGACTCATCTATTTTCCAGTTGGCAACTTGGAAGATGTCCGCCGTGCTCGCTACCTGCGAGATTTGCTCCACTGGCAGACGGTAATAAGCCAGGGCATTTCTTAGTCGCGCCGGGGGGCGGATATCATTTCTCTTGGTACACTTCACAGCGAGTCTCATCTTCATTGTGTCAATGAAGTCATGGATGGCTTCATTCGGCTTTCTAGCTTCAGATGTCATTTTGGAACCCGAGAGAACCAAATGGCAATACATGGCTACAAACGTCGAGCAATTCATATGGCTTCGCGACATGTCCTGGTCTCCTTCGCACTCCTTGACCTTTTCCAGCTTAAAGTGCTGAGACATCTCGGAGTTTGACATTTTGAAATTCAACCTTGATGACGCGCCGTCCCAAAGCCAATCTGTAACTGCGCTTATTACAATGTGATCCTTGTGCGGAGAAGTGGATCCCAAACTGTCGTAGTGCCTGATGAAAATTTCTCTGTCGTGCGGAGGGCATGTGCAACTTCCATGCCTGAAGCACTGCGACCCAGAAGACAGGCCTTCAATTACGGAAAGGGAATAATGATTTTCATAGAAGAGTGGAACAAGAACGACAACGTCTTTGAGGAAGATATGGTTCCAGAACTTCAGGGGCTGCAAGTGATTCTGGAATCTTGACCTCCTTCGTGGGTCCCGTGCCATGTACACGCTCATTAGCTCCAGTTCGTGGACTAATGAGTGACATTTCGGGTTGTACTGTGCTGCAATAGCCTCATTACATACCCATAGGAAAGCATCGAACGACACCATACTCATTGGCTGGTTCTTCAGCCCATTGACGTCCTCGTTACTCAAAGAATAAACTGTACCTACCAGGGTCGTGTATTGGAAGGCTTCTTCAGTTGCCGCAGGTTGGTCATCTTCAATTATCAAGACTGCGTGATCCTCCGTCACAGTCGCCTTTGCTTCGGTTTCGCGTTTTGGTTTCGATGAAGCGTCCTGGACCTCTTTGGGGTCATCCGCGGAAGGCTTTCGTTGCTGCAATCGCCCTTGGTTCAAGCCTTTCATACGAAATCGGGATGGTTGAAGTGCTTCAATTTTATCCTCATCTTGGACGCATTCAATCTCATCATCTCTTTCGACGGGTACAACCTCTTCTCTTGCTGCTCTGTGTGAGGGATTAATCTCGCCACCAGGGCCTTTAGGACTAAGTTGCTCCTGTACATCTTCGGAATCCAATGCTATCGGAGAAAACGTCTTTCGTGCCGCTTTCCTTCTTCTGGGTTCATTTCTGGACGAGACATCAGCGTGCGGCTGACTTGCACTCTTCGGACCTTTTGCTTGAATACGACGACGTTTGTTTCGTTGCGCGCGAGTTTGAATCGGTGACGGGTCAGTGAAAGTACTTCTGACCGACGAAATCGGAAGCGATCCGGACAGCGGAGCAGCGGAGAGCAGACGGTACTCGACTATGACGTCGGGTGCAACTGAAATGCCTTCGAAGTTTCGAGATCTGGCTTTCGAAGAGGATGTCTTGACGAGTCAGCATTCGAAGTCATGGTCCGAAACCTGCTAATTATTTCAACTTGGCAGCCCGTAAGCGCAGATGATCTAAATTTAACGGTAAAACATTGCATGGATTTAACGTCACGTGTCGTTTTCAGAGATCATCCGATTTTGCTTTCAGGGCCAGAATAAAATTATTGAAGGCATTGAAAATGGCCTGGAAGGGTCTCTCTGTAGAGGTACCACTCAGTGGTATTGGGAAGGGCTGTGAAGGGGCTCTTGTGGAAAAATAAGATTCGACCCCTCTTCGAATCAGAGTGTGCTAGTTGTCGAGCTTACGTCATTCGAGATAGAAAAGAGCATGTTTTGGTCACAATAGTATAGTATGAGAGATCGGATAATTGCAATTGTGGGGGGTAGAGACTCTCTACCCCTCACAATTACAACATCGTATTATTGCATATCTCTCTACCAGAGAGGTATGCAATAATGTTGCTACATACTCTCGAAAAGTATGCGGAGTAGTCAAATAGAGTGCAAAATAAGTTGCGCTAAATCGGGATTATTTGCGGAATCTGCAGCTCAAATTGAGATAACATGCGCACATTTCACCTCACGTTGAGATGACATGCGCACATTTCACCTCAAGTTGAGATGACATGCGCATATTTCACCTCAAGTTGAGATGAGCGATGCTTATTGCACCCTAAGAGCATCCCCACCGGTACGCAATCAAATCATCAAATAACAACACTTGGCACACTTTTTCTGTAATTTGATTGGCTCCCTAGAATTTGGTTGTTTCGTTACTTGGCTGTTTGATGCTTCGGAAAGAACTGCCCCACCGGTGAGAACCAAATGAAGTACATTGCCCTCGTACTCACCATCGCATCCTTGTACTCACACTCGTACTCACCCTCGTATCGCACCCTCAGTCGTAGTCGCACGCTCACTCGAAACCCATCCCGCGACCTTCTCCCTCGCCACTCTGTCTGCACTCCTTCCCTCTCACCTCCACCGTGGACAAAGACAGACTGCCGGCGCTGTCCTCCCTGCTCACGGACAGCACGCGCTCCCCACGCGACCGCGAGCAGCGCGATCCCGGAGAGAACATACGCGCCGGCGGCAGCGGTGCTGCGGCGGATGATTGGCTCGACAGCCGCGAGCGACGTTCTTCTGCGGCTGCTGCTGCTGCTGAGCAGCGAATCGCACTGCTCTAGCACTGTCTGCGCATGTGAACCAGTCGGAGGACGAGGAGCCGGCGGCTCTGACGCACGCGGACGCGGTGCGGCTCGCAGCGCAGGTGGTCCTGGACGCGGACGTCGTCGCGCTGCACGCGGCGCTGCTGTCCAACCTGACGCGCTTCGCGCCGGGCGTGGACGAAGCGGAGGGCGCAGACGGGTTTCGGGAGAGGGGCACGCTACTCGTACTCGTGGAGAGGGTACCGAGTATTCCGAATGTGCTGCGGCTGTCGAATGCGTGCGCGAGCCAGGAGGGGAGGGACGTCCTGTTGGTAGAGGGAAGGCAGGCGGAGAGACAGCTGTTGACGAGGTTGCTGAGATTGCTGGAGGCGGGGGAGGCAGAGAAGAGGCTGGCGGGGGCGAGCTGGGTGCGGAACTGCGCGATGGCGGACGAGTGCCATGATGTGTTGCTGGGGTACGGCGGCGGTCGCAATGTGCTTGGGGAGGTCAAAGGAGGAGGGACGGGAGGAGATGGCGGAGATTCGCGCCTGGTTGGTCGAGGAAGTGTTGTTGTTTTGTAAGAGCCGGGCGGGGAAGGACGCGCTCAGGGATGGCGGGGCCGTCGACGTTCTGGAGGGATGGAAGGGGGAAGAGCATGCACGCCGTAGTGGGCGGCATTCTAGATCGGCGGGAGACACTGGTAATCTCGAGGCAAATACCGCATCGATGCACTTTTTGGTGGGAAGCCGTTTCTGTCGACCAATAGAACGTGCACAACTGGATTGTCAAGGGTAATCAAACAGAGACTATCCGAACCAAATTCTTGATATTTGGTTCCGATTTTTAGATCGACACCAAAAATTTGATGATTTGGTTGCACCGGTGGGGATTTCAATCGACATCAAATCATCAAATTTTGGTTGTTTGGGTATTTGATTCTACCGGTGGGGATGCTCTAAGAGCATCTCCAGCGGGCAACAGCCTAAATCATCAAATTTTTTGTAAACGTGTATTGCGGTGACTGGCGCAGCCAAATTTGGCATTTCAGATATTTGAAAAAGGGAATGCATCTCCACCAACAAGGCGAAATCTACGCAAAAACGGTGGATCTGTTCTGGGGCTGCATGAACTCCCCCTTCCTCGCCACGACCTCCCCGAAATTACCTGCCCCACCACCTCGCTATCCCTCTTTCTCCTGGTCCGCACCCCAGCCCGCAAGCCACCTCTCTATCTCCACCACCCCCCACCACCCCTCACTCCAAATCCCTCGCCCCGTGGCGAGGGATTTGGAACCGGTGCAGCAGTCTACGGCGGTGTTGATATGGGTGTGGGACCGGACGCTGGTACTACAGCACCTGTCGATCCCTGCGATCGAGAACCTAGCGAGGGCGCGCGACGGGTTCGACACGCTGGACCTATCCAACAACGTGATCACGACGGTGGAGGACACGTTCTCGCCGTTCCCACGTGTAACGACGATGCCCCTGGGCGGGAACCGGATCGCGCGGATCACTGGCCGGCTCGCGCAGTCGCTGCCAAACCTGCGCACGCTGGTGCTGATGGGGAACCGGATCGCGACGGTGGCAGACTTCAACCTTGTTGAGCTGCGGCGGCTGCGGCGGCTGTGAGTGCGCGGCAACGCGGTGTCGCGCGCGAGTGGCCGAGCAGCTGCCGCAGCTGGAGCTGCTGGATTTTGGGCACGTGCAGGCGAGCGGCGGCGGCGTGCCGAGGGAGAAGGCCAACGGCGGCGCGCGCGAGAGCGGCGGGGCAAAGGGCGTGGGAGGGCTGTCGCAGGAGCAGCGCGAAGGCGTGCGCGCGGCCGTGGAGAAGGCGGGCTCTGTCGCGCAGCTGGCGCACATCCGAAAGCTGGTCAGCGACGGCGACGTGGCGCGGCTGTTCGCGGAGCAGGGAAGGGAAGCGAGACCGAGCGCGTAGTTTCCAAAGCTGTTGCAGCCTCTGCCGGCGAAGGACTTTCTCGTGGAGAGAATGAATCGAATAGTCTTCCTCGCTCATTTTCACGCGAAAGCGATCCTGGGAGTATGCTGCATGGCGAATCTCGAGAGCTATGCACCACAGGGTCCGCCTCGAGACGTCTGTTGCCCCAGGTTCCACTTCTAGTATGGCGTCCGGGATTGCGGTTGCAGTGGTTAAGACGGATACAGCATTCGACGTTAAGCTGCAAGCCAACAACGCAACGCCTTCAGTATGGGCTGCAGCAGTAGAGCAGACCAAAAGTCTGATCACGGGCTACTGGAGGACCTGACCTCACTTCGGAAAATCCTCGCCCCTTGGAAACGAGCAAAAAGCCTAGTCGCGATCACGTCAGCTTCCGTAAGTGGGCTCAGGATGATTGTGGTCGTTTATTGGAGTATCCTACATTCCAGGACTCGCCAGAGCCGATATCACTGCGAGAATACGAAAGCAAGGCGATGACGTTCAGTGAGCGTGTGCGAAAGGCTCTGGTTCATGACAAGCGCGTGAACAAGGACGCACTGCGTCTTATTGAGGAGAATGCCAACGAGGATTGGACACGGAACCCAGATGTGTTGGAAGGCTTCTTCTGGGAGATTCTACACAAGGGCGTTAACGGGAAGCCAATAGCAGTGAATTAGGGTGTTGATGTAGTGGCTGAAGGGGCATACGAGTAATATGTGGAATTATACGGCATGGATTATACCGGGCGTTGAGCGAGAACAGGGACAAGGCTGTGCGCAAAGCGGCGCGGCGCGAGCCAGCGCGAGGCGCGGTCTCCTCCAGCAGGTGCAGAGCTGGTGAGCTGGAGGTAGTGGTGGTTGCCGCGCAAGCGCTACCCTTTGTGAGGCGAGCTCATGCACGAGATCGAACGACGTCATCATCGATCAAGAACTGGAGAGAGGACGACGAGGCTTTTCTCCAGGTTTTGATCGATTCCAGGCAAGCAGTTGATATAAATGAGCTGAACTACGGGTACCCTCCGGTGGTACTACGTTCCTTAAACACAATGCGAACTGCTATCAAATGTCCTCCGGAAACGCTCCGGATACTGTACGCTTATTGTCACGATTTTGAAAACTTTGCCAAACTGACTCCAGTGGCCATCCCGAGACACTTCGTTCTGCATACGTGTGGTCCGTAGGGCCTCCGCAGTACCTCCGATGAGCATGCATTAGGTTTACTAGGGCCCCCTGTCTGCCGGCGCCACCGCCTTCCAGCACCTCACCCATTCGCACCCGCACGAAGTCCGCACCCCGCACGTCGTCCTCATCTCTCTCGTCCAAGCCCCCTTCCGCCTGCATTTCTCCTCCCCCGCGCCCTCCATATCTCCATCCCTCCTGTTCTGCCTCGCCCGCATCGCCCTTGCCGCCCTGCACTTCACCCTTTCCACCGACTTCCTGTGCTTCCTAGCCGCCCAACCAAATGCCCATAGTAATTTTGTACCGCCGTTAAGTCTTGTAAGAACTAGACGAAAGGTGTCGCAACAAAGAAACCGATGCAGAACAAAATCAGCCCTGCTCAATAATGATGAGCCTCGAAACACGGTTTTGGTAATCACGGTATGCGGGATATTTTTCAGACGAGATGTACTCTGCGAGTGGGGTCGTGATTTGGAAAAGGATAGTATACACCACAGGCCCCCTTGATCGTCCAGTTGAGAATGCGTGTGCTGGCGGCCACCGAGAAAAGATAGAAGAACCACCAGCCGGTAATTTCACCAAAGTAGTTGGGGTGACGTGACCATGCGAAGAGTCCCGTCTGCCGAAAACCATCCTGCGCCTCGGGAAAGCCAGCCGGCATGCCTTTCTTTTTGCGGTCCTCAGAGGACAGAGAAAGCCACTTTGGTTTCGACACTGAAAGGCCCATTGTTGATTATCTGCTGCTGTGGCCAGGACGATGCAGCTCGTCATGCCAGGCACGGCAAGTGCATCAAGCCATGAGAGCGGTGTTGTCGGTCCGCGCGAAACCCATGCGTATTATAGGGGCGAGGAGACCATTGCTAGAATGATTTTCATGTAGCCACAAATGGTGACGCAGTAGGCGATGTTGAAGAGGAACTTGATTCGAAGAACATTAGCCTGTAGCCAAGTGTAGCGATAATCCAAAAAGCCAGGTGAGTAGTAGCCCCTACGCATGGCATTTGTCGTGAGTCGGCTGCTCCAGATAATGAGAAGGCCGCACATTAGGGATAGGCGTGGATCAACACGTGAATCTGTGCGTCGATCAGAGCTAATCGGAGCGTGGAGAGTGAAGACGAGGGAGAGAATTGGTGGTATAAACGGCCAGAAGCGGTCATTCCAGGCGTAGGATCTCGAAAAGATGGAAAGGACAATTTGCAAAAAGATGAGGATATGGGTAAGCCAGAATGATGTTACGATCGGGTTGAGCGCGATGGCTGTATCTGCGATGTCAGGTAATGACGGCGATGACAGCAACGGAGGGAGGATCTGTGTGGATGCAACCGATATCGTCTGTATGGCGGATAAGAAGTCAAACTGGCTCATTCTGAGAATCAGGTCGCAATAATGGCAGTGAATTCTCGAGCTAAGGCTTTGAATGGCACGTGGTGGTATCGAGGGTCGGTCGATGCCGAAGGCAGAGATTGCTGGAAGAGGTGTCTGGATGGAACCTGCACGGTAAGTGGCGTGCGGGAGGCCACGAGGCGGGGTCCTTCCCAAATGAGTGAGGTGCGGCAACGATGAACACAATTCGCGTAGGCTTCGTTCACAGTTCAGTTGAAAAGCAATTCCCAGTAATTCATCATTTCTCTAATAATGACAAGAATGTCGGCTTCGAATGTCGAAGTCCATTGGCCGCGCAGCTGCCCTGCGCCCACGCGGGCAGCTAGGGGCTACGCCACGTACACCCCGCCGCGTCCACGCGGCGCGTCCACTCGGCCGCCTCCACACGCACACACAGGCCACCACACGTCCACAAACACACAAGTCACGAATTCGCGTGGCCCGTCGGAGGGCGCGTGCGTGAGACTCCCTCTCATCTGCGTCGCAGGCTGGGTTACGTACCGCATATGGGACGCGCGTGTACGCCTCCCATATGCGTTACGTAACCCTATAATAATAGGGTCACTAATAAATAAATGCAGGATCTCAAGAGTAGCTATCTCTTCGTCGCACCATGGCGCTGCGTACCGAACCGCCTTCAAAAAAGAGAAGGAGGCGGGGCGGCCAGCGCCGCAGCATCCGGAGGCGAAAGACCGTGCGGCAAGAGGGAGGGGCAGGTGGTCAGGCTGAAATGGCAGGCACTCGAGGGGTGGCTGGTGCTCCGGCTGAGGGAGCAAATACTAAAGGGGGGGCAGGTGGTCAGGCTGAAATGGCAGGCACTCCAGGGGTGGCTGATGCTCCGGCTGACGGAGCAGGTGCTCCAGCTGGACAGGTTGACGTCACAGATCGCCAAGCCCTCGAACGCGCCCGTGCTGACGTCCCGACATCACCAGCGCCACGGCCACGGCAGTGCTCCCCAAGCGGCGCTCCGCTTGAAGGGTGCACGTCGGCCCGGGCGGCGGCACCTCCACCCGGGATTGAGCTGCTGGTCGGCTCTCCCGGTGTACAGAGTGCCCCGCCCGCGGGGGGTGAGCGGAGGGATGTGCCCGACGCAGCGGAGAGATGGCTGATCGAGTCCGTGGTAGTCGGAGAAGGGATGAGGGCGGGGTCCAGGCATGTAGAGATGTCAGGTGTGCCGCATGCGAGTGCGCAGGGCACGGCGTCGATGGAGGCATTCTATCCGGTGGAGTGGGAGGCGGCAATCTTTCAGGGGGTCGGCGAGGGAGAAATCACCTTGCAAACCTACCCGCTCCCTGGATCGCTAGCTTTTGATCAAGGCCGACCCCCGCCGCCGTGCGTGGTGCCGGCGCGGCGCAGGGTATTGTCAGGGCAGCCGCGAGAAAATGAAGTGGCTCGACACGTCCTGCAGTTTATGAGGCGGCACAGAGGGGTGGTCGTCAGAGTTTCAGGAATCGGAGCACGTGAGGCGGTGACGTGGGGTGTGTCTAGCCTGCGGCACGTCCCTGGACAGCCAAGGTGCACATCGAAAACGCACGGTTGTGTGAAGGCATCCATCATTAACGCCGCATTTGCGTGCCGTGGGCTAGCGGCAGCACAAGCATTGGAGCGGACTTTGCAGATGGAATCGCGTATATTTCATAATTTTAGGGCACTGGGTGAACTTTTTCAGACGGCGCGGGAATCGGTGACGCGGTGTCGTGTGGTCCGCAATACAGAAGTCCAGAGGGCCATCCAGAGTAGCAAAAGGGAAGCACCGTTTCTTGCGCTTGCAGCAAAGCGAACAGGAGTTTTCATTGTTCGAATTCAGGAGGAAAATTGCGTAGATCATGCAATCGTCGTAGATGCAATGAATGGGGTCATAATTGACTCGGAGGAGTCATCCGCAGTTGCGCTTTCGGTTGAGAATCTGGCTCGATGCGGTGGGGACAGTGCGGGGAATCTACGAGTAATAGAGGTTCGAGAGATAAAGGGATGTAGGTGAGGGGAGGTGAGGGGAGGCCCTCATCCACACTGCTTACGTTGTCACGTCCTTTACCACTCCTTCATATTCACCTACCTGACCTTTCACCTCACGAGCAGTGCCAGGTCTCACTCCCTCAGAGCGCACCCTCCCCGCTTCCCCCTTTGCTAGAACAGATCTACACATTCTCCTTCACCCTGCGTTGATCGCAGCTACACGCCGTCTCTCTGTCTTTTGCTTTTCTCCGAAGACAGAACACCCGCGCGCAAGATGGTTGTACCGGAGAGGACCCCTATCGTTGGTGCAGGTGATTCCTCCATTCCAATCGGATCATCACCATCCTATGGATATTGGAGCCCGCTCCGAAATCGCTTCGACTTTACTCGTCGCCGTACTATTTCTTTCCGCAACCTTTGCCTACTGTTTCTTGTGCTTCTCTTTATACTCCGCCTCTTTTTGCTGCTTTCACCACATCATTACGTGCGTATCGGAATCTTTCTGTTGCCAAAACTGCGCACCGCTGTCTGGCTCGAGAGCCCTTTACACTGTCATGACGCAAGACTTTGGACAGACCCAAGCCAATCACAGGATTGGAGCCCTATAGGACTCGAAAAAATGCGGGTCCTATAGGGCTCCATCATGTTTTACGGCTCTAACAACGCACACCGCTTTACGAATTCTACTGCAGACCCCGTATAATTGATACCAAAATACGTTTGCGAAGTAGCATCATGTCATCTGACCCGAATGATGGTTTCGAATATTTGCATTCACCGTACACGACGCACTCATTGCTGAAATGCTCTACCATAGCCATCACATAAACTCCGCACGACGATGAATCGTTCTGTCTCTGCAAGCCACCTCCATGCGAAGTTCTCCACCGCCGCAACGCATGACTTTCCGAGGGCTCCAAACGTTGGTCACAATTGCGAAGCTCATCCTGAATGTATCTCACGAGAAACGATAATATCTTCTTTTCATTAATCGACATTCGGCGCCCCATCGGATCATAGTACAACACCTTAAGGCGATGCACATCCATGCAAAACATAATCCAATGATTGCCGTGAATTAACATTGGGATCATGAGCACGTTCTGTTCCAGTAAAGAAACTTCCCTTTTTGCTAGCCACCTGCGAACATGTCCGTAGCTGTAGCTTCGCTTCTTTTGTCCAGTCTTCGATGAACCCCCACTTCTCGACTTCACGGGCACTAGAGGCATCAATGCAGAGTAAAAGTGAGTAGGCATTACATGAACCCCAACCCCGTTCCGCTTTGAGCGTATGTTAATTTGAGCTCCGAAAGCGTCAATGACATCATTGCTGATCCATCCGTCCAATGCCAATAGCTTCTCAGTATCGGGTCCGTTAATGTCATAGGAAGTTTGACCTATTTCTACCCGCAAATGAGAAGCAACACACAAGCGTTTCTCCTCTTTCGACAAAGGAGTTGCCAAAACCTGTTTCATACCCCTCGAAGTATCGCCGTCCACACCGCCATTCACACCGCCGTCCCCGTCAACGTCAACGCCATCTTTCTCAACACTACTTCCTTGCCCTGTACAAGAAGCATGCGCTTCGTCCCTCCGAACAACAAATCTCTGCTGAGGCTTCAGATGTGGAATCCACAAAGCAAACTGTTTTGCCTTTCGGTATTCCACATCCTCAGCGTCTTCTTCCGCTTCTTCGTGCCGCGTTCTCCTTCGTAAATTGTCCATCCCGCCCCGGTGCATGAAATCCCGTCCGCGTAAGTTGAAGGAGGCAAGTGCTGCCGTCATATCAGACATGAGACTGTCGCAATTCTGCAGCAGGTCAGACATGAGACTGTCGCACTTCTGCAGCTGGGCTGTGCCAGGAAAAAATTCCTTATCATACTCACTAGCTGCGAAATCTTTCGGAAACAATCCAATTACTGTACATTTCTCATCTGAGAGCCTCCTCCCTGAGGGCTTCCACATTGGGGGCCCCAGTGCTTCCCAATGCAGCGCCCGGAACTACCGATCATGTACCAACATGGCTATCTAAGCAGGTCACAATATCTGAGCGAAAAAGGCTCCTGATAAAAACGCAAGGACATCGAACGTGCCATGAAAGAGTATTGCATGAAAAAGAGCCCACGGCACGCTGACGTCGTCCATGAAGATGTGTCTCTGTGATGCTGTGATCGGGACGTATAAGTGGGTTCCGACATGAACTGGGAAAGCGAGAAGACCTCGGAAGAGACCAAGAAAAACACAGAACAGTTCTGAGCTACCGTTTTGTGAGGCCGCTTTTGCCATTCCCGACACGTATCCAATATTCTCGATTGTGGCGAAACCGAGAGCCGCCTTACAGGCAGAAGCCATGATGCCACGACAACCGACTTTTCCTCTCGTCCTGGCCACATACACATTCAAGACCGATGTACCGGCGAGCAATAAGCCATTTCCCAACTTCTTCAACTGTGACAGCTGTTACATAGGCGATCAACACCAGGGAGAGAATAATCGACCAAAGCGGAATCGACTGTACAAGCTGTTGAAATAACTGTTGAAGGGCTTTAGTGTTTCCTGCTTTCGCTGTCTCAATTACTTTTTGCAAATCGTCCTCTCCATCACCGCGAATGGCAAATACGATGGGGATCAAAGCGGCTACCGAGGTTATCATTTCAAGTCGGACAATAGGGATAGCGCCACCGCAATTCTCTCACTAAAATGCAAAGAAACCGAAACTAGAATTACAGTATTGCAGAATTCTGCAACTCAGCATGACCAAAGTTGCAGAAATCGGACCGTTTAGTGAAGCAGAAACTGAAAGCGTTTATCAATACGTGTAAATAGAAATGGCGCCAAACAGATGCTACCGTGTGAGACGTGGGCTTACCGGAGCGCGGGCGGGTCGCGCGCGACAGGGTCGGAGGCGATGTAGAGGTACGGGCGGAAGCGCGACAGCGAGGTGGAGATGGCGTGGATGTGGCCGCGCGGGGTGGACTGCGGCGCGGGCAGGCACGGCAACGGGAGGCTGTCCAGGTCGAACGGCGGGAGCTTGGGCACGGGGAGGGAGCCGCGGCGGAGGAGCGAGGGCTGGGGCAGCGGCGGGGGCTGGTTGAGCCCGTCGGGGAGGTGCGGGCACGACTTGGTGTTGGTGTCCTTGGGCGGCGGGGGCGGGGAGGGCGGCGGCAGGGGCGTCGGTGGAGGGGCGTCGGCGGAGGGGAGGGGAGGGGGGATGAGAGGGAGATTGGGACGGAGGTTGGGAGGGAGGTTGGAGTCGGGGATGGTGATTGCGGTTGCGTTTGGCCCCGCGGGTGGAGGAGGCACATGCGGAAGATAGTACGAGGTTGGGGGCGCAAGGCTGTTGGCGGAGTCTATCGAGGAGCGGGGCTGTGAGGACTTGAGAAGGTCCTCGTAAACGAGGCGCGAGTGGAGTAGCATGCGCCTGAGGGCGCGGGTGTCGGGAGTAGCCAGGTAAGGGCGGGGGTGGCGCGGGGGGCTAGGAAGCGGAGGAAGGGGTTGGAGGCGGACGAGTGGGTTCGGTAAGCAGGGCGAAGGGGAATGCGGTGGGGAGTGGGGGCGGTGTCGTACTTTTAACTTTAAGGAAGGGGCAATGGGAGTGTGTGGGGGGCTAAGGGGCGGAAGCCGTCAGTGCGTTTTCTTGTGCTGTTTGAACGACTCCATCATAAGCTTGAATGTTTCAAGCTTCAGGTTGTTGGCCTCTTCTCGTTCCTTGCGCCGTTCCTCTCTATCCATCTCCAGCTGTTCTACGTCTCGCAAAGCACCGCTCTTCGAACTCTATGCGCGCCTCGTCGCTTTACAAGGACAAACCTCTGGAGTGGAGGTGTCTGGGCCGGGAGGGGCTTTGGTCGCCATGGCACAGTTGAGAATGCGAAGATGGTGCGGGCATCCGCGGCTCTTAAGGGTGAGTTAGAATGCGGTAGCATCCACGCCTCGGCCGCCCTGGCCCTGCCCGCCTGCGCACACACCGACCCCCCTACATCCCCGCTCCTCGTCGCACTCCCGCCCGCGCCGCCCCGCCGCACCCCGCCGTCTCGCACGACTTCAACATCCTCCACCGCAGACTCCGCTAGGGCGTCGTCGTGAGGCACGCCCAGCCCCCGCCCGGCTGCGACCTCGCGACCTCACTCCAGATCGCAGAGCACATCGCCGCGCAGGAGTCCCGCGACCACCACTGCTTAGCCGGCCCCGAGCCGCACCCCGTACAAGTCGCCGCGAAGGGACACGAAACCGGGCTCGACGCAGAGATCGCCGCCTTAGCTAGGGACGCATGACACCCCCTACCCGCGCGTCTCACTTCTTTGCACCTCCGCGAAAGGCCGTGCTCGTGAACGCCTGCCCAACCGTCGTTCCTTTTCTTTTTTTCTGTCGTGCTCGCCAAGCGTGGTCCGACCGCTGCCCTCGCAACAGACTCCGGTGCGTGTCGGCTTGTAGCCTTCCGGTGCCGCTGCTGTCGACTCTCACGATCAAGTTCTCTGCTCACCACCCTATACACCAAATGAACAAGACAAGTGCGATGGCTCCGATAAGAAATTGTAGGAACACTAAAATAAGCTAACGACACGGAATCAGCAGCTCAAATTGAGAGAGTCTGCGCACAACTAAACTCAACTTGAGATGACGAGTGCCTGTTGCACCTTGCGTCTGGGTTCATGTGCAAATGTACGAGTTCATTTTAATGTTTGCGAAATTCATGTTATATTGATTTGATCAGTCTCGATCAGCGGCAATCGCCTCATCAGGGCCCTGGTATGGCTCCATATGCGGTCTGAGACGTAAATTTAGCTTTATTTTTACCTTTGATACAACGAGAATCCTGTACAAGGTGGAAGAAAGTAGTGGCACGCGGGGATCCAAAGGGGAGATCTAATGCAGGCGCGAGAGCTGATCTGTTTTTTTGTGTCTGTTCCATCGTCTGGAGTGTTGGAACATGCAAGCTGAAGAAGGCACCAGTGCACAATTGCTGTTTGTGCGATGTGCTCTGTAGCATATGATTTACGTGCTTTGAGCCCTGCACTCCCAGTTCTGGTTATGACCACGTCACGCAGCGTTACGCCCAAGAATTACAGCGAACTGGACAGGCTGTGTTTGTTTGTGGAAGCTTGTCGCTGCGTATTGGTGTTTCTGTAGATTCCCATAGAACCCCCTGCAGCGATACAAAAGGGCAGAGTGCTGTGAGTACCTCAAAAATTGCCATCAATTTCCACAAAAATATGCGATTTTGACCCTTTGGAGTCCATCAATTGGGGTATGATAACTAGGAGGAGAGCCCAACAATTGATGGTCTCGAATTTCCCGTACTCTCGACAGCGACGGCGGCGGAAAACAGCGATTTATCATTGGTGGACTTGTGTCATACATCTACGTGGCCGAGCATTTCACTGTCAGCCGGTAGACAAGCATATTGTCCACTGACTACAGCGTGCAGACACGCAGCCTCGTGCTGCGATATGGTGCCCTCGGCAAGCCTCGGGGCACATATCTGCACTCGGCGCGTGTCTGCACTCGTAGCCAGTGGACAACCCCTATATATAGACTCTGGATGTGGCAGAATTAAAAGAAAAGGAAGGCTGGATCACAATGTGAAGTGGTCCAGATATGGAATTGCGCCCGTCGACCTTGCCCGTCGACCTTGCCCGTCGATGGACAGAGTGAAGGAAAGTGAGTTTGTGTTCCTGTGACCGTATCATCGGCATTGGTGGAGACGCTCTAAGAGCGTCTCCACCGGTGTGGTCCAAATCATACTGTACCCGTAAAAAGGGTACACGTGTACACGAGCAGTTCCGCCGCCGTGAACTGCCTCGGTAAGGCGAACTCAATGGGCTGCTCGGAAGCGCCACATTTCGGTTCACGATATCGAGACTTTACTCTGTAACTGCATCCAAACTGCATCCAGGGTCTTCTCCGCTGCAGCAGCTATCAGAGTGGACACGTTGGTACCAATCACTCTAAGAACTCTGTAGTAAACACTTGCCTTTCTCCCGCCCAAAACCACACTTGTACGACATCAACTGTAGCCTTTTCAACATAAATACCCAACGTAAAACCCCAAGCCTACACTAGTCTACGCCGTCTGTGAATGTATCTGACTTCTCACATTTGATTACAACCGCCCACCTACCACAACGACTTCGCCTGACAGGTTGCACCATACAATGTCTACCGCTGTAGAGCCAGCCTCTCACTGGGAAACTTTATGGGACCCCGTCAGAAAGAATGCCACCGTGGCGACCGCTGTTCGTGCAGCAACGCTCGTCTTCAAGGAATGTGAATTAACAGAACCCGCAGTTGATATATTCGACCCCGCAATGAACGCTGAAATGCTTGCTACAGCCGCCTTCAGCGGCGTGAAATCCAGGGAGGATTCCCTTGCTGATAAGACGGCTGTGCTGCCTGTCGAGCTTGACCGCTTCGTCACTCTGTGTCAGCGGCGCAGCCGCGACCGCGAGCCTCTGCAATATCTCGTCGGTGAGTGGGATTTCCATGGTGTCAAGATCGCTGTGCGTGCACCAGTCCTTTTCTTGCGCCCCCCAGCAGAGAAGATTGTGGATCTTGCTTTGGAATACGCGAATCGTCCTGGAAAAAAAGGCATAAAAAATGAGTGCCACCTTCTGGATGGCGGATGCGGTAGTGGCGCCATTATCATCGCGATCCTGAGTAAGATGAAGAAATGGACTGGTTTGGGCTTCGATATCGCTGAGGAAGCAACCAAACTAAGCGAAGAGAACGTAGAACGTCACAAGATGACAGATCGTGTTAAAATCATGCAATGCACCGTGGATGAACTACAAGATGAGCGCGTATTCGATATGTTTGTGGGATGCCCGCCGTACGTTCCCGATAAGGATTTTTCTGATATTCCGCCGGAAGTAGTAAATCACCAGGACCGGCGCGCTGTAACAGCCGGCACAGACGGTATGGATGTCATTAGGGAATTCTTGAAACATGCACCCCGTGTAGTACGCAGCGGTGGCCCTGTCTTTTTTGAAATTTATCCGCCGCTCGCTCCCAAGTTGGAAGCTATACAGGTTGATGGTTTAGAATTTGTTCGATGTTACACCAACTTGCATGAGAAGTCCTACTATTGTGAGTGGATTGTGCTGTGAGACAATGGGCTAACGCATTAGAGCGGAACTGGGATAAAGCATTAAAATGACTCTTGGACCAGTTGCGATGAAAGGACATGCATGTCGAAGACCAGATCCCAGCTACGCAATGATGCAGCCCCCAAAGTCCAGAAACGGCTCTCCACGAAAAGGCGGTGATGCAGCTGGGTGAACAGCTCGAAATGTTATTGTTAACTCCACACAACTCGACTGATACTCTGCTTTCTTCGAAACCGTTGATCGGTTCTCTAAGTTGTAATGCGACACAATCCCACTTTACATAATGAATCGTACTACGAATTTACATGGCCGAATGACGCTTTTAAGGTTTAAGAATATCCTGCTGTGCGTAGTTACCCAGAGTAGTTCCTGGTGAGAAGTCATTAGAAAGAATTCCAAATTTATTCTTCGACATCCGCATTTCGGTTCGCGTCATTGTTGCATGGGCCTGGCCCGGTCGTAAAATGGGCTGCAAGAAATTGCTTTCTCGTCTTCTGGCCCGTTATTCACGCTAGGATTATGTAATCTGTAGACAGCCAATGGCGAACTGAAGCATGCAGGATTCTTGAAATGAAAGACGATTCAAAAAATGACAGGACGGAAGCAAAATACTCTGGATCCGGTACGGTAGACCTGATTGAGTTGGGCAAATGATGGTTACGTAATAAAGATGTTGATCTTGATTTCCTGTAGAATGGGACACGACGATGAAACGACCATGTCGCGAAAACAGGGGGCTGTGTTTGGACAGCCGGATAAGTTTACCTTGACCGACGGACCAACGCCGTGCTCGCCTAAAAACATAGAGAACACTGCGACATCTTTCACCGTGTGCACACCCGCCTGGTCAAAACTTTAAGGATTTGAATCAAGTGGCCCATATGTTCCTTTGTCACATTAACGTTCATAGGGAAAGACTTTAACGCGAAAATCTCACTTTGAGTGACTTTGACGTCACCATCGGGATACTGCGTTTTGCGAAACCCGGAAGAGTAGTTACAGCACGGGGCGTACAATCCGTCAATTTTTTGCCCGCTTCTCACAAATTCCCAGATTTGGTCTGCGAGGTCCTTTTGCAATGCGTTATGGCGGTCCAGCTCGGCGCGCGTTTTCTCGCTTGCATCGGACATCTCTTTTGCATATTGCCGTTCCGCATCGATGCCCTCCGGATAAACGCGAAACACAGTCACCAGCCCGCAGTCAGCCGCATTGCAGCACGTGATCGATGGTTCAGATTTAATGATCGAGCGCAGATAGCGCGACATCTCTACGACGCCTCCGAGAATAACACGAAAGCCTGCCAATCCAAAGTAATTTAGCGTAGCCCATGCTGCAAGTGCTGGGGCAGCGGAGCGAGATACCTCTAAGGAGTACAAACCCGGATTGTATGGAGTGCGATTGTGGATGTAGGCAGACTTTGTGCGACTCATAGTGCTTTCAAAGTGCGCGAAATCGCGGACCATGAACAAAGAGGTTGTGTACGGGGCCCAGCCTGTCTTGTGAAAATCGATAGCGATTGCATCTGCGTGCTGTATCGTTGACATTTTCTCATAGGTGACACGGAGAGCGTTGTTCACATCATGCGAGAACTGGAGGGGGTTGGCTTCAAAATCGTAGCCGCGAAAGGAGAGGAATGCCCAACCAGAGACGGAATCGCAATAAATGAGGGGCTTGTTAAACCCGGGGGGGTTAGGGTATTTTTCAACGAGTGCTGCCACCTTGTCAACAGGATCAATTGCCATAGCGTCTGTGGTTCCCATTGTGCATACAATGGAGACGACCGGTATGTGGTCCCTCTGGCAAGCCTGCAAGCGAGCCTCCAAATCGTCCATGTCCATCTCATTGTAAGGTTCTGTGGTTGCGACCTCGACGACAGATTCTGTACCAAGGCCGAGCCAGTCTGCAGTGATCTTGCTGGCGTAATGTCCCTGCTGAGAGCAGATAATGTTTACCCGTGTGGAGTAGAGGCCGTTTGTGCGGATGTCTCGGTTGCTCATCACAAAATTGAGCGCGTATTTGATGCCGTAGAGATAACATCCCGCTCCGCCATATGTGAAGATGCCGCCGGAATGAGCTGGATCCCATGCATCGATCAAGCGAGTGATCATTGCGATGCTTTCTTTCTCGGCGCGGATCGTGTTCCAAGCGCTATGCCCCGCGATGAAATTTTGGGACGTACAGTTTGCGAGCAATGCGGCGATAATGGCTGCTTTGTTTGGATGCGGGATGACGTTGAACTGAAAGTGAGGATGTGCTGTGTTGTTCATACTGTCGAAAAGAGCAACGAGTTGGGACACGACAGTGTCGAGGGGGGTGGTGTTCTCCGCGATGGTGGCAGCGGTCGTGGTGACATGAGATGCGAACTCAAGAGGGTTGCCGTAGAAGACGGGACAATCTGGCTTGTTGTGCTTCAATTCGTCGAGAAGAGCGAGGGCATGAGTGACTTCTGAACGGAAGGGGTCTTTCGGATTTGCGTAATAGCAAGGGAAGGCGTTTGTCATCTGTTGACGGAGACGAGCCCATGCTGGGCACTCCGTGGTCCTAGGGACATCACGGGGGCTACCGCTACTTTCGACGCCTCGATGAAAGTCGTTTTGAGCATCCATCGAGCTGCCAAAGGAACGACCGGGGCTCCGAAGTGAGGAGAGATAGTTTCTGCCTGTATGTGCAGCGTTTTGCATACACAGTCTCTCCAGTCTATTGGACTTACTTGACCCATCGTGCATGAGGCCATTCCGCTTCTCCAGTGTTGACACTGACATCAATCTCATAATCTGTGACCAGAATTTGAGGTTCTGCTCTACTGTAAAGCAACCTACGGCCGAGGGTAACCTGTTTTTGCTGAATTGGAAGAAAAGTGTTAAGTCGAAGCTCGCACCAAAATACCGAGGGTCCAATGCTCCGTCTGGTAGATTCACTGTAATGCTAGTACTGCATCAACGTTTGCATCAACGTTTGCATCAACGTTTGTTTTGATGTGAGGCTGCATCAACGTTTGTTTTGATGCATCTGCATCAACGTTTGTTTTGATTTGAGGGTTCTGTCTGCCATTGATTTGTACAAAATTTGTACAAAATCAATACTGTAGCTTGCCAATGCAGAGGCAATTTGCTACTGTGGATGCTGGAAATTCCAAGTTGCAAGTTGCAAGTTGGCTCAAAGTTAGAACCGACCAACTTGAACAGTGGACCCCTTGTAAATTATTTGATCTGTCAGAGCCCGTGAGACTTTCTCCATAGACGGAAGAAGTTTTTGTCGGGAGACCGACCGAAAAGGGGGCGGTCCAGAGGGGATTTTAGTAAAGGGTAAAAGGGTGGTAAATAGGGTTACGTTAAAGGGAGGGGGAAGAGCAGCAGGGTATTGCCTCGGAACCGCTACAGTTGGTGAGCACGGTCAGGGGACGGGGTTGTCGGGTTGATGGTTCAGGTGATCGAATATGCTGAGGTCGAAGACGAGTAGCGTCTTCGACCTGGCTTTATAGTCCTATTGACTCTACAACAAAAGTAGGCGCACTACCATAAAAGGGAGGTTGCGCCACCCACGAAATATGTCTAAACGGTTACACCCTAAAACATGTAGAATTGTAGGTGGCACGTCCTTAAGGGACTCTATAATTGATAGCTAAATATAGCCTACATAATCCCTGAATTGATATTGATAACATAGAAGTGTGATATCTACTGTAGTCTATTCAATAAGTCTAACACTCCCCAAACTTTTTCGTGACATATGTCATGTGTTCACGAATTGCGATTGATCCACTGTTCGATAGGATGTGTAAGAATTGACCGTTGTATCATCTCGATCAGTATATCACTTTTCTTCACCTTGGTCAAAGAATCTGCGGGGTTGTGTTCGGAGCGAATGAAGCCTATGGCGTGCAGTTCGTGTCTCTGGTATGCATCCTTGACAACTTTAACATCGATCATTAGTCGCCTTTCGGATGTTATCTTTGCTTTAGTGATAACATCAAACAGGGATAGACTATCCGTAAGCATAACGATCGGAATGTCGAGCGATGTCATGGTGTGAAGATCGTTTTTCATTGCGAAGGCCATATCGAAAGCGTCAGCAAAGGCCATTGTTTCGCTTCCTAGGACAGATCTGGAAACGCGTTTGGATTTGTGCGACGACCAGAACAATGGTTGGCAATTATCATTTGCATTAGCAAGGAAAATGATATATCCTAACTGAGAAGATCCGTCAAGGTTGTTTCCGTATGATGCATCGGAATAGACTTGTAACCGAAGACTTTTGTGGTCCAATTTAGGGAATTTGAGGACCTGATCTGTACTGGCAAGGAGATGTTTTACCACAGAATTAAGTCCCTTGCAGTACTTCGTGGGGTCCGAGTTGAAGATTTCTTCAGTAACCTGAGCTGCCTGTGCAATAGAGCATGTAATATCCGGACGGGACTGAGTGGCCCAAGAGAGTTGGGCACGAAGTGAGCGAAAGTCTTTGAAAGAAGCTTCCTTACTGATGTTCTTAATCTTGGAGATATAGTGCTTCTGATGTACTTGGAATCCGTTAGGTGTGGATTCAATCTTAATGCCTGCAAATTGGACCTTGTCGTAGTCCCTCGGTCGACATTTAAATTTCCTTTCGACACACTTGGCCTGTTGACAAAACTCTTCAGTGCCGGCTTGTAGACAGTCATCAACATAAGTAGCACATAGCCCAGTAAGCTTCTCTCTAATTCGTTTGAAGAAGAAGGCGGCATCGGTTACACTGGCTTTCATCCCAAGTTCCTTCTCTAGATGATGCTTTAACGTTCTACCCCAGTAGTCACCACTATCGGCTAGTCCATACAACGGCTTGAGTAGTTTCAAGAGTTGATTAGAATCCAAGTCGAACTCAGATGAGGGTTTAACGTAGACATCACGGGAGAGCTCTTCCGTACTCTGCAAATATGCCTGTGTGACATCTGTTGAGAAGAGTCTAAAGTCAAAAAGAGCAGCAAGACCGACAAGTAGTTTGACGCTGAACTGTCGTGCCGTTGAGGTGTCGTGAACGAATGACCGTTTCATCTTGTCCTTGTGGCCTTGTACAACGTATCGGGCTTTCCATACTTCCTTGTTTGTTCCAGAGTCTTTTATGGCGAGGACGAATCGTCCATTTAAGATGTTTGCGTTTTCTGGAACTTCATCGCGAAGCACTACCTTCCAAGTACCTCTTTCGATCAGTCCTTCTATTTCCTCTCGTTTAGCATTATCAAATTGTTGTGCACGAGGATCATTGGGATGTATAACTTCAGTAAGAAGGACGTTATTGGGTGGATATGAGGCTTTGCCACTACGGAATGGAGCAGTTTGCTGGTGGAGAATAGATTCGGGGGAAGCGTAGTATGGCTTGATTTGATAAGCGTTGAACGTTTGTCGATAAGTTCCTTCGCTGTTCTGAACAGTTATCATTCGTCCGTGAACATTGCAAACAAGGAATGGACCAATCCATTGCTTCTCTTGCTCAGAAAAGACTAGAATCTCGTCTCCAAGATTGTACACACGATCGGAGGCTGGAGGGATGTTCCGATTCAGAGCAGCTAGTACACGTCGTTCTGCGATGATTGCGTTCATTTCCATCTGCGCTGTTGAAAGCATTTGCATTCTTTCTCGCTGCGAAGGTATTTCCGCACTTATGATTGGGAAGCGTGGAACAATTCCGAAGACTAATAGAGAAGGGACTAGACCGTTCTCTCCGATTGTGTCGTTCATTGCTTTCACTGCAATTTTCAGAAGAATAATAGGGGAAGCGTCTGGGAAGTCCGCTCGTACTTTTCTATAAATCCTTCGCAGCGGTCCGTGAAGGCGTTCGCCAATTCCTAACGAGGAATGGGCTTTTACACCAGATATGCGAAGTTGGATGCCAGATTGTGAAGTTATCTTGCGCCATCGGTCAGAAGTGAATGCGGATCCCTGGTCAACGCGAAGTCGATTAGGGAGGCCAGTATACATGGTACACCAGGCTTCCACGAAGGCTAGCCAGATACCTTCAACGCTTTGTCCATAAGTGGCGCCATGAGCGTCGAGAAAGATGGCCGATGAAAATCTAGTGGCTGTGTCGATGACGTGAAGCACTGCCTTTCCATCTAAAAACATCAAGTCAATAGACAGCTCGTCTCCTAACTTTAGTTCTTGTTCATTTGGTAGCGATACCATGAAGCGTACGGGAGTGGGGCCTAGTCGTTGACAAGTGTCACAAGCAGCTTGCAAAGATTCCAAAAACTGCTTGGTGGCTTCATCTGCTTCAAAAGGGCGAGCAAGGCGAAGTAGGTTCATCAATTTCTCTGAGGTGGGATGAGAAAAACCACGGTGGAGCTTGATGAGTTCGGCCTTTGTGAAGTGAGTCTTGAATGACTGGTTCCATTCCAGATAGATGTGACCCAGCTTACGCTGAAGGGGCACGTCGAGTCCAAGCTTTGGGGAACGGAGAACGTTTTTGACGCTATCAATGAACATGTGGTACTTGTCCAAGAGGTCAATTCCAATAAGAAAGGGGACATTAGCCTTGACGATGTCCACGTTTTCACGAATAAGGTACCTATCAGCAATAGGAATAGAGATGTTCATGGTTCCAAGGGATGATTGGATATCGTTGCCAAACCTGAAGTGAATGGGGCTGGGTTTGGGCTTGAATTTGGTGCCAGTGAAGCGACAGTACGCTTTGGCTTGTGCGAGGCCAATGACGGTTCGTTGGGCACCAGTATCGAGACATGCGCCATCCCATTTCGGCTTGTGATTGGGCGTGTTGGCATGTGGAAGACTACGCCTTCCATTGGTGTGGAATACAGTATGGATCTCTTTGTGTTTCCTCCGATATATATGGAGTCGTGTTCTGCGAGCTCGATTAGATCGGCGGGTGATTTTGAACTTACACTGCTTTTTACTGCAGACAGTCGCAAAGAAAATGTGTTTACTTTGCGGGTGTTGACTGCTGTTACTCAAAAATCCATTGGATCCAGATTATCTACAGTATCCCACAGTACTTCTTCTTCTTTCAGTGGCGTGTGTACGACTTGATGATGTGTCACAGCCTGATCTGCGACATCGTCATCATCGCTGAAGGTGAAATCATTGAGAATCACTTCACCGGGGTCATGTTGTGGTTCGTCTGCGAAAGCTGCGAAATCGATCTCATTCGTACCTAGGGCATGTTCGGCTTGCTCACATAGCTCGTAGAGGATGCGTTTCGCTGGTCTGGTCTGTAACATGTGGCTGACATTCTTCCTGAGAGCTAAGGGCTTGGGACAGTCCCGAATGAGATGAAATTCACTTCCACAGTTGTGGCAAGCGCGAATGGTTCCGAATCGATCTGCACTATTCATGGTTTGGTGGTGACTCGCATGTCGGGGAGGATAAGGCGTCATGGGATTGGAAGAAGCAGGTCGGGGAGGATAAGGCGTCCTGGGATTGGAAGAAGCAGATCCTGGACGGCGGGGGATGCCATACGTGTTCTGACGCTGAAAATGAATGCCAGGGATTACAGGCATTGGTTGGTTACGGTGTACGTCATTGTGATCACGATGGCGCCCTTCTTTCTGCTTCTGTTCTTGTAACCAAGCGGCATCAAGGGCAGTATAGAGCTGTTGGAACGTCCAAGGAGGTATGGCAGCCAAACTTTGAGTCAGCACGCTCTTGGCCCATTCGACTCCAATTACGGCGTCGTGCAAATACTCAGTTTTGTCTTGCTCCGATTGGTGCGTTGGAGGGCCTTGTGGAGTATACTTTGTGATTGTTTCACGAAGTTCTTCCAATGCTTCTGAGACAGGGACTCGTTTTGTCTCCATAATTCGCGAAAGTCGGAGGTTTTGGAGGAGTTTGCGAACCCTATTCTGTCGCGTAAGACTATTAAACTCGGCAACCATGAGTGAAGCGGCTGCGTTAAATTCTTGCGCGTTGCGGATAACGTGGGAGCGGTAGAATCGCTTAGCTTCTCCATCAAAGACGTTGTGAAAGAATCGAAGCATTTGCTCATCACTGAGGTGAAAATCCTCAGCACAATCACGGTAGTTGCTGATTGCATCCTGAACATCCTCCCCAATTTTCCCGGTGTATCGGTCGTCCTTCTTGAACGGGACGATATGTTGTGCGCAATCTTGGAGTTGGGCGGGTCGTGGGACTGAGGGAAAGATTGCTGGCTTCCATGTGTAGAGCCAATGGAGGAGCTGGTGAGACTTTGGTTGGCAAGCATACGGTCTGCATTGTCCACATAGATCATGTTAACTAGACCGTGAGAAATGCGGTTAGTGGAGGGGTGCGCGGTGTACGACAATCCCTTAACCACTAGGTAGTCTCGAATAAGGCGATATAGAACAGTAGGGCCTCGTAACATCTCCCTTGAGTATAGAACTTCAGGGGGAAGATCTGCACGGAGGTTACTAACACAAACATCTGGGTCAGGTTGGGGGTCCGCCATAACATGGAGAGCGATCGTAGCCTTGACATCGCATTGGATCATGGATCGGGGGTCATAGCTTGACAAAGCATCTCGGATTCCATTTAGAGTAGCCATATTAAAAATTATTGCAAAATTATAATTAAAATGGTTCCGGGCTAAACGCGAATGTTAACCTCGAAAAATGTTTCTGTAGTAGCGTGCCGAGTGTACTACGTGTAAACGTGTGGTGTTTTGTACCCGTAGTAGTACGCCGGACTGTCTGACAAGTGTCCCTTTTTAGTTGGATTTGTAGTGCCAAGTGTCCGTTTACAGTTGGTTTTGTAGGGCCAAGTGTCTGTTCACGGTTGGTCTTGTGGGGACAAGTGTCCGTTTACAGTGGTGCCAAGTAAAAGGTTAAACTTTAATTCGAGCGGCGCGTGCGGCGTACTTTTCTAATAGCACGGTGGTGTATCGTCCCACTGTAGTGCTGCTCCGCGTCGTGCCCGTTTCCGAAACGACGGTCACACACGTGGCACGTCAGGCGGGCAGTGGGATACGCAGCAGCTGCTACTGAGCGACGATGGCCGATACCTGCCTCGTGCGCACGACGTTGTCTATAGCTAGGGAACGTGCGCGCACAGGGGTGGCAGGGGTACACGCGTGGGCGGCGAGGGGGCGGATTCGCTCGTCGATGCTCGCGTTGTGTCGAAACGCGAAATATATGTAGTGCGCGACCTTCGTCGAGGTCGGACGAAGGCGCAGCGGGGGTCGAAGATTCTTCTTCAGAGGCCTCGATGGCCTCTATGTCGACCAACGGCGGCGCCGAAAACAGCGTAGAATCGGAAATACAGTCCGTGCGCGCGACGGGAGATACGGGCGGAGTAGTGTCGTAGCGCGGGGGAGTACGTGAGGAGTACAGGACGGGCGGCGTCTCGGCGAAGGAGGACAGGCGACCACGGGGCGGCGAGCTTGACGGACGGACACGGGGCGGCGAACCTGAGTGCGTAGACTCAGTAGCCCGATACGGCGGCGGAGATACGGCGGCGGAAATGCGGGCTTTGGCGGCGGCGATGCGGCGTTCCCGAATTACGTCGGGGTGGTTGCTAGGCCGTTTTACGCGTGCCATAAACTACTGCACTATTGTGCCAGGCGTACGGTAGAGTTTACAGTACGCCCAAATGTATAACCTCTATTGCCAAACTATACAGTAGTAATGACAATAAAAGTTAGGGACAAAGTGGTTTTCTCAAAAATTTCTTGATTTCCAATTCGGCGAAGTAGATAAGGCGGCCTTGTTAACGATGCGCAAAGAGCTTGAATCGGCGGTATAATAAGGCAGGTCTTATCAGCGGAGCGGGGCAGGACCAAATGGGGGCGGTGGTCCCTTAAACTTATAAGTGTCGGGAGACCGACCGAAAAGGGGGCGGTCCAGAGGGGATTTTAGTAAAGGGTAAAAGGGTGGTAAATAGGGTTACGTTAAAGGGAGGGGGAAGAGCAGCAGGGTATTGCCTCGGAACCGCTACAGTTGGTGAGCACGGTCAGGGGACGGGGTTGTCGGGTTGATGGTTCAGGTGATCGAATATGCTGAGGTCGAAGACGAGTAGCGTCTTCGACCTGGCTTTATAGTCCTATTGACTCTACAACAAAAGTAGGCGCACTACCATAAAAGGGAGGTTGCGCCACCCACGAAATATGTCTGAACGGTTACACCCTAAAACATGTAGAATTGTAGGTGGCACGTCCTTAAGGGACTCTATAATTGATAGCTAAATGTAGCCTACATAATCCCTGAATTGATATTGATAACATAGAAGTGTGATATCTACTGTAGTCTATTCAATAAGTCTAACAGTTTTGGCCATCAAAATGCTATGATTGTGATCGTACTGGACTACAGTAGTGGGTTTTCGGGCTCTCATTTATCATACATCACATTACAGAGGGGGTCTCTTAATTAGTGCACTTTTAGTTAGTGCATATTGGACTTTAATGCACCCTCTGATAGCTTGGCACGACTTTGTACAGGTGTACACGTATGTTCACGGGAGCACAATGGTCGTCCCCGTCCGTAGAGAGCGGGTTCCATTCTTTTACAGATACCAGCAACCTTATGCATCTTCGAACAACTAATCACACAATGAGCACAACTGAACCAGCATCTAAGACGTCAAGAACCCGCCTTACCCTTTCGCAAAAAGAGGAGGTGCTGCGGCGACTTTCACAGGGTGCTCGGCACGTCGAATTGCAGCGTGATTTGAACTGCTCTCCAAGAGCGATATGCAATATCATGGCTCAAAAGAAACACATCAAACGTTGAACCGTGTCTATTATGAACACACGAAGCGTCAGCGACGGCAGACGCTGGTAACGGAACATTTCGTCGCCCCGTAAACTACTTTTTGGGTCAAAGTGCAGATTTGGGGGCGCCACCCCGCCAAAGTGAAATCTACGTGGGGCGATTTCAATGTGGTGGGGGGTTTCATAGGGCGACACTACTAGAAAGTGCTCTGATAGTAAGTTGATTTTGGTCCATGGTGTCCTCTGCACGGGGTGACAATGTCCGTTTTCTAGGATGACAGAAAAACGATCGTAAAGTCACTTCCGACAAACTCATATTCGGGGATGTCACCCCATAAAACCGTATACCATCCTGGGCATATCGGCAAAGACCTAAATGTTAGAAAATTCGCCCTAGAAACGCATGATTGTTTTAATGTCACCCCTATAAAAGCACGACATCGCACAGTTTCGCTCTGGATAAGGCGCTCTCAAAACTGAAACAATATAGTGTGACTATAGAGGCCGCCCAGTTCCCACCACAGTGGTAGATGGTGCCGCGCGGTCACGCGGCGTACGCTCCGCCTTCTCACAAAATAATTCTGAACCCGCCATTTTTCGGCGTCTACGTTGCCCAGCTCCGCCCCACACATCTCGCCGCAATGCCCTCACCCGCCTTCTTCATTGCTTTGCTCTGCACCCTGCTTCTGGCATCGTTCAGAGCAAGGTGATCAAGGCAGGCACATGGGATTACATATTATTACTGATTGTGCACTGAGACAGCTTTATACGGATGAAAACACTAGGTAAACATGCTTCAGTGGTATGAAAAATACTGTATGTAATTGTATGTAGATAGAGTGGGTAGAAGTTTCCAGTGTTCCACATATTAAGTCACCCTATATTTCCAACTGAAATCAAATCACTCTCAGAAAACGATCCAATGTCGCCCTACAGACACAGATAAAGATCGGCATGTTTCAACATGTCGTTTTCTTAGGGCGACGTCCCTCGGAATTGGATGAATGAGGAATGTCACCCTTCAATGCCACCTCCATTGGGGTAGTCGCCCCCATAAATCCCCAGGGCTAGAACTTCACCTCCCCAGGGGCATCAAAAGCCGCACCTGTCACCCCAAGATTCACAAATGGCCCCTACTTTTTAGCGAGCCCCTTAGATAAAGCACATTGAAGATAGTGCACAAAGAATGCGCATGGCACGGGGGTGCACTAATTGAGGGGGCCTGTAATGTTAACGGTGGGAAGCGTAATGATATGGTTATTATCACTAGAGGGGCTCAACCCGCCCATGTTCTGATGCGTAAAGGAATCTGCTAATGTTAAAACGTTAGCAACAACGTGTGATTCTGTTCCAAGAAAAGGATTACTTATTTTTCCGTTACCGTAGTCAAAGTTACTGTACAAGCACGCGACTCACAATAGCAAACAGCCAGATGGAGATCGTTTTCTTTCGGGAGATCGACCGAAAGGGGCGGTCCGGAGGGGATTTTGGTGAAGGGTAAAAGGGTGGTAAATAGGGTTACCTATGACTAGTACTTCCGTCAGTTCCGGGATTCCAGTACGTTTTGGGCATGTGTCAGTGCAGGTACGTAATGAAAAAATACGGTTGGTACGCGCTGCATTCAACGAATATCCGTTTTTGGTACTGACTACGGAGCATGCCCCAAAACGTATCGGAACGGCCGGTTTTACCCCCTCGCAATTTCCGTTGGAACGATATGTTTTGGGCCGATTTACACGGCGGCACCCCTATACGCGTTGGATTTGCGACATTGCTGTGGGCAATTTCTGACCAAAAGTTTGCCGACGGCAGCGCGCAGCCAATAATTTGTCAGTGCGCAAAATTTAATTTTTTCCATGTCCCATTAGAGGCGCATGAGCAGTATTTTTTAACTTCAATTTTATTACGTACCTGTAACGGAGCATGTACAATACGTCACAGGCCTCGTACGTATGGGAATCGCTGGTGTATATACTACATCCAAGTTTAAAGCAAGCAAATGAATACGGCGTGCATGATCGTGGGACATCTGCGCTCTAGCTATTTTTAGGCCTAGGGTGAATATGACACGAAAACCGAATGCCAACCAATTTCCGGAGAGGTGTTTTAGACCCATGCCCGAACGGTTTCGAGGGTGCTGTATCAGTACGTTTTGGAAGGGTGCTGCACAGGTACGTTTTCGACGTGTGCTGTACAGGTACGTTTTCGAGGGATGCTGTACGGGTACGTTTTCGAGAGGTGCTGAACAAGTACGTTTTCGAGGGGTGCTGTACCGGTACGTTTTCGAGAGGTGCTGCACAGGTACGTTGTCGAGGGGTGCTGTACAGGTACGTTTAGGAGAGGTGCTGTACCGGTACGTTTTCCAGGTGTACTGTGCAGGTACGTTTTGCAGAAGTGCCTGCGCTCCCGCTACGTTTTCGAGGGGTGCTGCACAGGTACGTTTTCGAGGAGTGCTGCACAGATACGTTTTCGAGGGGTGCTGTGCCGGTACGTTTTCGGGAGGTGCTGCACGGGTACGTTGTCGAGGTGTACTGTACAGGTACGTTTTGGAGAGGTGCCTCCCCTCCCGCTACGTTTTCGAGGGTTGCTGCACAGGTACGTTTTCGAGGGGTGCTGTACCGGTACGTTTTCAAGGGGTGCTGCACAGGTACGTTTTCGAGGGGTGCTGTGCCGGTACGTTTTCGAGAGGTGCTGCACGCGTACGTTTTCGAGGGGTGCTGTACAGGTACGTTTAGGAGAGGTGCTGTACCGGTACGTTTTCGAGGTGTACTGTACAGGTACGTTTTGGAGAGGTGCCTCCCCTCCCGCTACGTTTTCGAGGGGTGCTGCACAGGTACGTTTTCGAGGGGTGCTGTATCGGTACGTTTTGGAGAGGTGCTGTACAGGTACGTTTTCGAGAGGTGCTGTACCGGTACGTTTTCGAGGGGTGCCGCATGTAGCATAAACACCCCCAGCGATAGGGGTGTATGCACAGTTGGACCGAGACCCCGTCCGATCGGGAAGACGGGGGTGAAGCAGGACACCAGCTAACGGCACCGGGCAGCGGGCCCGGGTAGCGTGGTAGAGCGGGAACGGGGAGGACGCCGGTACGCGAGAGCGGTTCGACGCCTTGACGCCCCGGCGCGGTACTGGGTAACGATCCAGTACGGACGGGTGGAGGCGGAGCCGGCTCGTGGGCGTACTGCGCGCGTCCTCAACCCGCGCTCGGTGCCGCTCTAAGGCAGTTAGCGAGCGCTACCTTAGAATAAGCGAGAAGTCGGACCTTGACGGTCGGTGGGTGATAAGTCCGTGCTTGTCCCCCTCCGCCGCCGTCGGTCCGCTCCATATTTAATATACAAAACAATCTATCATAACACTACAGTACCGAGGTACTGTAGTGGGCTACTGTAGTGCAGGTCGGCCTGCACTGTAATACTGTCAGCTATGTCGAGGCTGACAGTACACGTATTACCCGTGGTGCGTGCGCGCTTCGTTCGCGCGTGGTACACGTGTGCACGTGTATGCGCGTGTCCGTTGTCCCCGTGGTGTACACGTGGACACGCGTGGTTGTACTGTAGAGCGTCGAGCTCTACAGTAGGGGGATCCTGTTGTTAATCCAATCTAACTAAAAAGCCCCCAGGGGGGGTTATACTACACCGCACAGGTCCGTTTTCGAGGATGCTGCACAGGTATGTTCTCGAGGCGTACCGTACGGGTACGTTTTCATGGGTGCTCTACTGGTAGAAGTGAAATGTAGGAGGAGTTAGTTGTCTGATGGAACGGTAGGATTTTGCGTACATGATTGATGGGATGATTTTCTTTCGTCATTTGCTTGCAGAGCAGAGATTGGTTCAAAATCTCATCACATAAGATAACGGTCATATCATGGGGATATTGCTCGCGCGACTATGCCTTTGGGCGAGAGTCGCAAGGTGTCAAGAACGATTGCAGTTCATAATTCGTAAATGGGATGCGAGAGGAGCTCTAGGATTTACAAAATGATAAGCCGTAGAGCCGGGAATTGAAAGACGCTATGTAGTTTGTGCAAGTATAAACGGAAAGGTTACAGTAAATTATCTAGCGATCATGACCCGGTGGTTACTGAACTACAGAACATTGCTTTGCAAGGCCCATGAAAGAGAGAGCGAGATTGCAATCGGGATGTTTGTGTTTTCGAACGATGCCGATCCCAAAGAGGCTTCATAGAAGATGTCGCTACACTCTTGATCATATGCTGTTGACGAGAGCCTTGGCAAAATGGAGCCGAAACGGCGAAGCAAGGGGGCTTCGAAAAGGTTTTCGGCGATTGCGCGACGGTTGGATCGGATGTGCCACAATGTCCAAGACAAAGATCTCAGCAGGGCAAGATTGCATGACCCGTACGAGCCGAACGAAGGGTGGAGTTTTTGTTCGTCGTATGAATGCATTTCGCACTTGAAGCATAAGCCGCTGATTTTGTTTCGAAGCTTGCATGCGCCAACAAAATGATCAGGGGAGAGGCATCGGTAGCATGCTTTTCTTATGAACTTACACGTGCTTTGGTCGTGGTCTGTATATGTCCTGGAAGAAGCCTGGCACGTCAAGCACTGTTTGGTTCCCAAGTCGATCAGGTGACGAATCAAGTTCAACATTTCGTCGGTGTCAATTGTGTGATCGAGTTGAAAGGACAATGAGGTGGGCGGCGGTAGTTTGGAAGATGGTATGGTAGGAGTTGGTGAATGGCGCGTAACAAGAGGCGTGCGTGCTTGTGCTTGAGGATGTTGACGAGATGAAGACTTGAAAAGCTTGAGACCGCTGCTGGTTGAAGGGGTTGGTGCGGAGGCCGATTTCTTGAGCGGTAGAAGTGCTGTATGGTTTGCGGCAAGAGGAGGAGGAGAAGACAGTGGAGTATGAGGTGTCTGGCTCCTTGTGTTGGAAGAGAAATGGAGAGTACGGCGAACGGGAAGAGTATTGGGAGCTGGAGGTTGGCTTCCAATCGAAGCTTGAACGAATTCTTCCACGTCTGCAGTATTGGGTTGAGAGAGAACATGTGCAGGGATGCTGTGGTTGGAAAGCGTTTGAGGCTGTGAGAATGGGAGAAACAGAGAGGAAGGAACGGGGTCTTACTGCAAAGGTGAAGATTGAGCAATAGACATCCATGCTCGTAGTGTGTCTGGTGTCGGAAGGGGAGTTTGCGGAGTGCAGGGTCCGTTGCTAGGTTGGGTGGGAAACATAGACCTGCACACATCGCACCAAACCGCGCACCTATCAAAGCGACAGACGCCAGAGACTTGACCGTCCATTGCCGTATACAAAGTGTCTCTCCGGCAGTCGGTTTTGTTCAACAACCAAGTGACCATGTTGTTCCATTCCATCATATCGACATCTTTATCCGCGTTCGGTCGTCGAAGTAATGACGAGCGAAACCATCTCTCGTATTCTTCCGAATATGTGACGAAACAGAAGGCGTGCCGCCCATCCCGCCCTGCACGCCCGCTTTCTTGGACAAAGTCAACGAGACTTCTCGCTGCACCAACATGTATTGTAGCTCTTACGTCTGGAACGTCAATTCCCGTACCGAAAGCGGAGGTACAAAGCATGATTCGAAAGACATTCGACGTTTGGGCGCCATTGCTTGGAGTGGTAGTGCAATCTGTGGTTGGTTCTTCTGCTGTCCAGTCCATGTGGGCCTGATCACGAGCTGCGTCGGGGAGGCCTGCGTGGTATGCGACAGCTTCTAGAGAAATATTTCGGTCTGCCAGTGCTTTCAGCTGTGTCTTAGATGTGCTACAAAGAGCTGAATAAATCGACATAGTTTCGGAACGGGAAAGCAAGAATACGATGATACGATACACTCGGGGAAGCGGTTTGCTTCGTGATGCGTTTGAACAGGAGGTTATATGCTCGTTAATAAACTGAACTGTGTGTGCGATGGCTGTGGTACTTGCATTGGCGAAGTGGCCATTTCCGTCACGCGGGATATTGTCCTCCAGTGAACTATCATTGAAGTTGTGTATCACAAACTCCAAATTGCGCCGTTGCGATGGCATCGTAAACAAGAAAGCTGTTCTGATGCCGTGCATCTCCAGAAGGATTCTCCTTTCGCAGGAGGGACTGTAGCACTTAGAAGTATGCGAGGGATTGCTTCCGGGATCACGGAAAACGACCGGCGGATTTTGTTGAGCGATGGGCGGAAGCTTGCCCACAATGCCGTGAGATGGGCCTCGTCTATAACGACGCGAGCAAGTCTATTGGCGTCGCGAAGGCGAACGATTAGTTCCGAAAATCGTTCGCTGTCTATCTTCTCCGGTGTGAAGATATACAGGTCAGAAAAGTTGTTACACCCATGTTCATTTGGTACCGTACTTGCGGTGAGGGAAACATTGGCTCCGTTCTTGACATATTCGGTCACGAAGGCCTTCAAAGGGACAATTATGATTGTCGACTTGGTCTTCCTTTCCATGAAACACGGGAGAAGGATGCACATGGACTTTCCGGAGGCCGTAGGCATTAACACCAAACAGCTATTTAGGGAAGTACACACTGTTGCAGTGACTGCAAACTGCGTTTGGGGCATGAACTCTGCAATTTTGACCCAGTTGCCTCTTTTAGAGCACAGAGAAGAGGTTTCACAAGGTGACTGAGAATATGCAATGGTGGGTTATGGAGGGTAACACCGAAGACCGGCAGAGCGGCAATGGGGAGTGAAGGAGGACCACAGTTCGTAATGGACTGGGAGGGGGTGGAGAGATCGATGGTGCCTGGATGGGTCTCTTTTTTTGTTCCTCCGTTTTTCTTTCGCCATGTGGAATCTGGGCGTGGCTGCAAAAGGGTGGGCGGTGGAAGTTTGTGGCTTGAGCCTGTGGGGGCCTGACTGGATAGAAAGTACAGGGGTGAGGCGAACAGCTTGAGATTGCGGTGCCACTCCATCGAAACCTGGCGGTGTCTGGCGAGCGTCGTCGCTAAACAATTGGGCATCATAGTGGTGGTACGAGCATAGTGCCGATCTGCGACTGCCACTGTATGCCACTGTATGTGACGCTTGTTCATGACCGGCAGAAGCTTGCTCGGCGAGTATCTCGTTCATAACACTCTGCTGCGTGTTTTGGCACACGAGAGGAACCATACCACTTGCAAATTGGCGATAGTCCCGAAAAGAAATATGATTACTGTGGGACTGGAGAGTAGAGGCAATGACGTTTCTAATTCTCGTGGGTGTAAAAAGCTTGCCCTGGTCAACAAAGAGAAAGTCCCAGTGGAACTTCATCTCAGCATCACCTTGAAGAGCTCTGATCATCTCACACTCTAGAGGGCGAATGACTGCCAAGTAAGATAGCAATCGGAAAGACGACTGCCGGTCCGGAAAGCGGTATAGGGGGCGAGTGTAGCCTAGTGCAGCACGTGATTTGGAGTAACCAGGATGAAGTATGACATCGGAACGTTGTCCAATGAATAAATTTCGCATGCAACCGTCCCCGTTGTGGATGCGGAACGTTCGTATCTCAGTGGCTCTCCCAGGAGAGCCGGATGAAAAATGTATCATGCACAATAACAGCTCTTGTATCAGCTGACAATTTGTCAGGAAGCGAATGACCTTTGTGCGCCACATACGAAGTTCAGCGACTTGAACGAAGCGATCTTTTGAGGTGGCCACGGGTGGGCCGGACGAGGACCCGTCCGATTGTTCATTTTCACTGGGCTGTTTTGGTGCAGTAGTCGAGGCGAGAACACAAGGGGACCGAGCAATGAAATCTTCACCTGGATTTCGAAGGGCATGAAGAAGGTGTACAAGATTCGACTGAACCCAAGACGCATGGTGTGTGAGCGAGGAGAGAAAAGAAAAGCCGGTTGTACGGTTTGAGGGGTCGTCATGCAGGGAGTTTGCAGTTGAAACAAAACCATCTGGAAGAGCAGACCCGATGAGCAGGTCTTCCGTCCATATTTTGTCAAACTTGGAATGCAATCCCCTAATAATCGTGCCGAGAAGGGGCATTGACAAGTGGTGAGACTTGATAATTCCGCATGGATCGGGCTTATGTATGGAGCAGACTTCGAAAGAGGGGGGACCCTCCTCCCGCACGGAGACGAGAGGGGGCGAGTGTATCCCTGCAGGACGGAGTTGGGAAGCATGTCAGGATAGGCCGAGACGACGGGCCTAGAGGGGCCGGCGATTTGCTTGAGGGCGAGGTCGAGCTGCGAGTGCTGGTGGAGACTGCGCTGCTCTCTTTCGCGGGCTGCAGAGCCTGGTGCGGCACCGTTGGGATGGGGTGCGTGCTGTGGTCTTCCCAGTAGGAGGCGGCGTGGTCCGAATGCAGCGATAGAAAGGCGGCGCGTACTTCGGCAGAGCGGATCAGGATGGGTGGCAGGCAAAAGTCGATCTCCGGGGATGAAGGCGGGGTGACACTTGGAGTGTCCGAGAGCTGTGACGACGCAGAATTCATCCTAGAAGAGAGAGAAACGGGAGAAGATGGATCTTCGAGAGAGGAGGGTGGAGAGGGGATTACATCCGGAATTAGACTGCTCACGATCGTCGCTTTCTGCATGATTGAGAGGTGTAGAAAGCGAGCTATCTGTGTGATCCAACCTCAAATGACTACCACCACCGCGGTGAAAACTATTCCCGCATCGGCGTTCCACCCAGCCCTTCCCCACGATCAAAATCATGACCTAATCCCTTTAATCCCTTAATCTCCCGAATCCCTTAATCCAGCAAATCTCCAAATCCTTCTAATCCCTTACTCCCCGCTAATCCGCTAATCCTGCTAATCCCTTAATCCCCTAAATCCCGCGAATCCCGCGAATCCCTTAACTAAGAAGTATACAAGTTTAAAAGCAGAGCAGTATAGAAGTACGAAAGCAGAGAAGAATAGAAGAATGGAAGTTTAGAAGTATAAGAGTATGATAGTATAGAAGAGTAAGAAGTATAAAAGTATAGAAGTTTAGAAGCAGAGAAGCAGAGAAGTTTGAAAGCAGAAAAGTGTAGAAGTATAGAAGCAGAGAAGTTTAAAAGCAGAGAAGTATGGAAGTTTAGAAGAATGGAAGTATATAAGTTTAGAAGCAGAGAAGTTTCGACACAGAAAAGCAGAGAAGTTTAAAAACAGAGATGTATAGAAGCACAGAGGCAGAGGAGTTTGAATGCAGAGAATTATGGAAGTATAGAAGTTTAAAAGCAGAGCGGTATAGAAGTATAGAAGCAGAAGTTTAAAAGCAGAGCGGGAAGAGGACGTATATACTATAGATTAGGGCATTAGGTGGTTAGGGGTGGTTAGGAGGGTTAGGGGTGGTGAGGAGTGGTTAGGAGATTAGGAGGGTTAGTAGGTTATGTGGCGAGGTGGATTAAGGGGTTATGTGATTAGGTGCTTAGTGGTTATGTGATTACGTGGTTATGTGATTTTGTGCTGAGGAGATTACGTGATTACGTGCTTACGTGCTTACGTGATTATGTGATTACATGCTTACATGCTTAGTGTGCTGAAGTGCTTACATGCTTAGGTGCTTAGGTGCCTAGGTGCTTACGTGCTTAGGTGGGGATGATGTACTTAGGTTTACTTTTGTGTACTTATGGACTTAGGATGCTTCGGTACTTAGGTGAGGGGGTGGGCTTAGGCTGGTGGGCTTAGGTTGGGAGGTGGGCTTAGGTTATGGTTGTGGGCTGAGGGTTGTGGGCTTAGGTTGGGAAGTGGGCTTAGGTTGTTGTTGCTGGGCTTAGGCTGGTGGGCTTAGGTTGTACGGATGGGCTTAGGCTACGGGGATGGCGACAATAAATACCTATGGGGACGGCAGTGAAATCCAATCCAGTGTAAGCAGTGCAGTTTGTGGTCCCAGTGTCCCAGTTGTCCGAGTTAGTGGCTGACAGTGTCTGTAGTTGCGAGTTCGATTCTAAGTCCGGTCCGAGTCCGATTGTGGGGGCCCTGTAAGGAGCAAGTTGACTGACTGAAGCGGGGAGTGTGCCACGTAACGACGGTGTGGTTTAGAGTAAGCTTTCTTTCTGTAAATTGCGCAGATGTTGTTTTGTCATAAGTTTCTGACGGCGTTACGAGATTAATTTACTAATTTCTACTGTATGATCAACTGGAAACAGCGCTTGATGCGCAATTTACACCATTGCCGAAAGGGTGAAAACAAACCTGTACGGTGTGGGGTGTACTGTAATCAGCTCTTCCGCTTCAATACTCAATTTCTTCTTTTTTTATTTTTTATTTTTATTGTCACCCACCCACCCGCCGCTGCCGCCCCCGCCCGCTGTCCGCACATCACCCCGCACCCCACCGTCCCGTCCCGTCCCGCCTCACCGCGCCGCGCCGCGCCCCACTCTAC
>NW_005179326.1:398506-441450 GCF_000350225.1 Chondrus crispus
GGCAGGCAGGCCAAATGGCACGCCCACCCCATCGCTTCTGCCCCCCTCCCCCTCGGCGCCACCCCCCCTCTCCTCTCATTCTTCTCGCGTCCCTATTTCCATCCTCCCCTCTCACTGAACTGAACTAACCAACTTTGTACTACTGTACCATTCTTCTCGCGTCCCTAATTCCGTCCCCGTCCCCGCCACCCCTCTCTCTCTCATTCTTCTCGCGTTCCGATTTCCGTCCTCCCCTCTCACTCAACTAACCAACTCTGTACTACTGTACCCTTCTTCAAAATTACCGCGACCTACCCCGCCGCCGCCGTCGGACATCAGGTGCCGATGAATCGCATTTTGAAAGCAAGCACGAACAAACGAAATGCACTGCGCGTAATTCGGTTTCCTCCTCCGGTTCGGTTGTGAGCGTGGATATTTTGGGGAATGTTGTCGGGGCGCGAACGGTTGACGCCGAGAAGGAGAAAGTGGCTAAAACGCGTTAGACTTGAAGGGAAGGGAATGTCATGTCATCATAGGAGGCAGAAATCCGCAGTCGGTCATTGCATCGGAGCGGAACCTGGGGCAGCTTTATCGAGTCTCTGCGCTACGGCGTTCAAGTGGTTTCTGTTTTTTTTGGTTTGGTTATCGCCTCAAACCCAAAACTGAACCATCCATCCATCATACTTCAACATGTCGCAGTTGGCTTTTTTGGTAGACGTGACACAGAAGAGACAGATTGTGCAACAACTGAATCATAGAAAATGAGGAACTTGTCTGAAGAAGGCAATCACCACCTGGGAATCTGTTGTCAAGGGCAGGGCTGGCTCAAAGAAGACGGGAGATGCATGACTGAGAGATGGGCGTCTAACAAGCGTGAAAATGCTCGTTTCTCCAATGCGTTGGAGAAGCAGCTCTTCAGCTACAGATTGGATGAAGCGTGTGAACCGCGTGAGCGTTGGTGCAGTTACGTGTAATCGCACAGGAGCGGTCGCGTTGTTGCCTGTACAGTACTGAAAATTTTCCGATGTGTAGAGCCTGTCGTCCCGCGCCGTCGCCGTAGCCGTTATCGCTTTCGTCGTCGACTAACTTACTGCGCATCAATTTTGAAGAGAAAGGAGTTTACGAGTTGGTGAGTCTGAGCTGCCACGATGACATCATCCGCACCGTCGTCCAGTGACGTCATTAGGATTATCATCTCCACGGATAACCACTTGGGCTACCTGGAAGAGGATCCTGTTCGCGGCGATGACTCCTTTCGCAGTTTTGAAGAAGTCCTGCAACTGGCCACTGCCAACAAAGTCGACATGCTCTTACTCGGCGGGGATCTATAGCACGACAACAGCCCCTCTCGCAGTACCATGTTGAAAACAATTCGTCTTCTTCGCCAGCACTGTCTGTCTTCCGACGGTGAAATCCTTCTCGAAGTGCGCTCCAACCCTGTTGCTCTCCCTGCCGCTGTCAATTCCATGGATCCCTGTGTTGCCGTTTCCCTGCCAGTATTTGTCATTCATGGAGGGCATGACCAACCCACAGTCGAAACAGGAACAGGCCGTGCACGTGCAGCCCCTACTTCCCCTCTTCATCTTCTCGCACAGGCTGGACTTGTGACATATTTCGGTCAATCGCCGTGCTCCACAAACATTGAGGTTGCCCCGATCCTCTTGCAGAAAGGACAAAAACGTTGGCGCTGTACGGCTTGGGAAATGTAAGTGATGAAGTACTGCGTGAGAAGGGGGTGAAATGACTTGGTCCACAACTGCAGCAACAGCGCCATTTGCATTTGCATTTGGATGTGGAGGGATGCCATAAAGACGTTGATGAACTCAACGACCGTGTACCCTGGTTTAATGTGTTTGTGCTTCACCAGAACTGCGCTACCGGCAGATCGTCGACGAGGGGCATTCCAGACATCGTATTGCCAGCCTGGCTTAATTACGTAGTCTTGGGGCACGAACACGAGAGCAAGCCTGACGTCAGGCGATCGAAACCAGTAATCGTGCAACCAGGCTCCACAGTTGCCACTTCACTGTCCGCGAGAGAGGCCAAGCAGAAGCATGCAATTTTACTCGAGATACACAAAGAACAACTCGTCAACCATGTCCCCATCCCACTGTACACAGTGCGAAATCTCCACGTTGAAGATATTATTCTTTCGGCACAGTCAGGGTTGTCCCAGACAGATCCGGAGGGGCTGAACAACTTTTGGAGGATACTGTCAACGACATCATCGAGAGACAGCAGGCTTTCTTTGATCGGGTCGTAGCGATCTTTCGAGGTCGTCGTGGCGCTCCCAAAGACGTGGTGGTCCATGGAGTGCGGTATTCCCCACGTTCTTTCTATACCGAAAAACTTTGCTCCATAGTCCGGCAACCACTCATCATACTGCGAGTAGAAACAACCGGCAAATGGCAACTGCCCAATCCCACAACATTTGGTCAGACTTACATTGGTCGAGTAGCATCACCGGGAGATATGCTACAGTGTTACAGAAGCGAGAAGGAGAACAAACTGAGAAGACAAAATGCAAAGGCCCCATTCCAGAGGAAGGCATCTGCGATGGCGAGCCAAGACGAGGAGGGCCTTCCTCGCAGTCGTCGCCGCGGCGCAGAAATTGTCATCGTGATAAGTGATGAAGAGGAAAACACGCCCTTTTCCGTGGGCGTGAGCGAAGCTTTCCGTAGAAAGCCTTCGCCTGGAACAGCTGAATGACAACCAGATCGAGATTATCAAGCGACCCATCAAGCGATTGCTCTTCGCGCGTTTGCCCGCCTTTTTTTGCTCGTGGAGACGACGACGACGCCGCTGCAGCACTTTCATATCTGTCTGTCTCACTCAGTTTTCAGTCAATTTTTTTACGCTGTCTTGCAGAACCGAGTTCTGAAAAGGACGAGGGAGGCGAAGGCGCACACGTTGTGGGAAATTCCCATGTCCAGTAGGACGAAAACAGCGGAGCAGAATGCGTAGCAAGTCATTTGAGAAACTGTTCTACACTACTGTACGAAACTGAGGACAACATATGTGTTGCGTGTCATGAACGGCATTGTATTGTACACGATGCTAATCGCAGGCTTGCGGTATTTCGGGTACTGTTCCCGGATGTCTATATAACAAGCGAAGCCAAAGCCCTAGTAGACCTAAAACCTTACGACGATTGCTTTATTTCCAGCTCACCATCCAACCTATCTCATTGTCCGCGCTGGCGAGCTGCACACACCGTTCGTGTGCAGTATTTTTTTGGGGAATGCTACGCAAAAAAACCGGAGATGTCATGGTCATCTCCCTTTTTCGCGTGATCCTCCACGTCGGCAGCACCAGTGGCTACGGCAAGTGCGCGGACTAGACTCCTTGCCGTGTCCACGAAATCGGTATGGTCAATACCGACGTAAGTCGATCGCAACTGTTCGGCGCTGGTGTTCATTTGCTGCGCCATAATGTCGAGGAAAGCAGCTTCGGTGAGAGTTGGAAAGATTTTCTTTTCGCGAAACGACTTCATCATCATGGTGCCATTGTTACTTCGCAGGGTCATAACAGTGCAATCCACCAACGTAGGCTCAGAGACACTCAAAAACCGCTTGAATGTCTTGGTAATTTGGGGAGAACGCAACTCGACACCACTCTCCGAATGGACAATGAGGGGTTTGTTCGACATGTCGCTCTCGTCAAGGCGTGCGGCCTTCAAAATTTGAGGACGGACAACAGCACAGTGAAACTTAATATACGGCAATATGTACCCAGGAAAAAGAACATAGGGCATCGCCAGGCTGCGGCGAGTCTTCTCCCGCACAGTGCGCAATTCCAGAAACCCTTTAACTCTCGCCATCTCCGACATGTCGGCCAGGTCGCTGTCTGAGGGAACCTGCAGTTGGGTATATACTTGCGGACGCTGTCCACCGCCGGTCAGGACCAAAACGTTGATAATGTTAATGCACCATTTGTTTTTGAGGCGGCCATCTGCAAACATTGTCTCTGTGGCGGAATCCTCACCTAAATCCGCCCGGAAATCGTCGAATGACGTCATGATATCGTCCAGGGACTTTCGAATTCTTTGCTTACATCTCCGAAAGTCGTCGGGCAAAAATAAAGCGGCGCGCTCCACTCTGTCATCAATCACTTGGCGATCTGTCGTTCTTTGGCGTCCCAATGCCTTTTGCACGTTGTATATCGCGCGGAGATGTATCCGCGAACGTTCAGCATCAGCTCCCAAGATTGCGTCCCTCCCCTCAAAGTAAATTTTTTCGTGCTCCGCCACTTTCTTCAGGCAGAAAACTTTCGTCATGACAGTTGTACATACAGTACGAATGTGGTAGTGCGAAACTAGTAGTTCTACTGTGCTCCGGTCGCAAATAGTCGTGAAGAGCACGCCGGACTCCCACATCGATTCAACCTCAACGTTTTGACACATGACGGCCAAGGGCAGCAACTGCCCTGCCGCCATGCACACTTGCTTCCAGGAACCATTCTTACCGCCTCCTGCAATTTTTGGCTCATACTCCAAATGGAATATTTCAGCGAGGTCGTCATTATTTTTTTCAGAGACTGGCACTGATTTGTAGGCGGGACGGCCTTGTCCAACTACTGTCTGTGTCTGGAGGGTAGCTTCCTGCGATGAGAAGAAATTCGGATCACACCGTACCAGGCTGTGGAGAGTGCAAGCCCAGTCATCTTCAGTTGACAAATCTAAAGCTCCAATTGTTCCTGACATAGGTGCGCCCTTTCTACGGCGATTGCGGCCTCCACTGACACCGACGGATCGCATTTGAGGACGCACGCGCGAGACTCTTGCGGCCAAGACATCTGAATGTTGCTTCTGAACCGCCTCTATGTCAATTCGTGCCGTTTTGAACCGGGGGGGGCCTTTCTGCGTGTTGTCATCGTCATTTTCGGAACACACGGGGCTGTCGTCTGCAAATAAGGGAGGGGGGGAATGGTGGCTGCACTGTGACGCAGGGCTTCTGGCTGGAGAGGTGTGACTGGAGAACACAGGTCCGGTTGACAGGAGCTCTGTGCGTGGGGTGTAACGTCCTCTGCCGTGCGTTCCACACGGTTTTTGTTTGTGGCTTTTTTTGCCTTTTTGTTTTTTTGCGAAGCTTTTTCCCTTCGGATGTGAGCTGGGCACTTTCCGATCCATTCGCAGCCTCTCTTTTGCGACCCATGTTCAAGTAATGTGCGGGATGATGGGAAAAAAGTTGGTGTGGAGACAGGCCGGAAAGTGGATCAGGGGGTGTGAAGGGGGGGTGGTGGTGGTGGTGGAACGGCGTTAAAGTACAAAGGATAAGGAGCTGCAAGTGGTAGGGCATATAGAGTACACGCGGGATTAATGCAGTGAAAGGCCGCAGAGCTGGTCGGGGTCGCCAGGGAAAAGGGCGGGCATTTTTGAAAGCAGTGGGATTGTGCACCCACAGCAGTCTTAGAAGTCACCCAGCCACCGTCATGCTACAGATACACTACTTGTAGTGAGAAAATAAAGCAGCACGCGACTTGTTGCCGCGATGGAGCCAGCAGATGCCACGCTTGTAAACTTTGATCGCTCATCGTCGTGGCCGCACGAGCTGGCCACCGTAACATTAGTACGTGATCCGTATGATCTGTCTCTACCCGACGGTACACTACTCCCATTCCCAGCCATGTATGTAGTATAATCACCCCCAACGACGAGGGGGGTGAGTACTGACAGTTCGGAAAGACCCCGATCGGCGGGAAGACAGAAGCACGGCCCACCCACGGTACCGAGCACGGGCTCGAGGTAGCGGTGGTAGAGCGGGATCGGGGAGGACGCGCGCACGCGCGAGCGGTTCTACGCCTCGACGCCCCGGAGCGGTACTGGGTGACGTTCCAGTACCGACGGGCGGAGGCGGAGCCGGCTCGTGGGCGTGCTACGCGCGTCCTCAACCCGCGCGCGGTGCTGCTTCTAGGTAAAACGGACGGAAGTACCTAAAAGTAAGCGGGCGGACCAAGGTGGAGGATCCTTGACAAGTCCGTGCTTGTCGTCCTCCACCGCCGGCGGTCCGCTCATATTTAATGTACATTGTAGTCTATCATAACTCTACAGTAGTGCCGGTCTACCGACACTGTAACGCTGTCAGCCGGCGGGGCTGACAGTCCACGTGTAGTACGCGTCCCGAACACGTGGACGACACGTGTGTGCGCGCATGGCTGTAAGGCTCGTTGCCTTACTGTCCCTGATCCAATTCTAATCTAATTTCCGTTTGGGGTTATACCACATCACCCCCCCCTCGAGTGTGAACGTCCGCGTTCACTCCTGAGGCTTGTAGAATCTGTCCGTCCCACTGCCTGAACCTTCGCCAGCACCGCCGACGGTGGACAAACTCCCTGGCGCTCTTGCGTCCGTGCGTTTCTGTCATCCGCGATCGCCATTCCCCGTCCGAGTGGTTTTGCGATCGAGGGTGGCCTTTCCTAGAACTCCTCCTGTGCCCGTCCCTGGATTCTTTTTCCTTCCTTGTCCTACCGACCCACCTTCTCGAGTCCGCGTTGTCCGCCGCCCTCCACTGCAGCGGTTTCCAGTTCTGAGTTCCGCAACCAATGTCAGGTTCGGTCCTTCCCAGGTCGACTAACTCAGTCTTACAGCTGCACGGCGTGTTGCTCGCGATCCCGACGACCCCTTCCCGCCTCTTACGATTGCTCCTGTCCTTCCATCTTGTTCGTTCCTCTTCTCTCTATTCTGAACAATGTATCTGTAGGGGTTTCACTCTTGTCAGACCGGGGTAGTGTCATCTCTGCACGGTGGCGTGAGGTGGTGTCTGCTGCGAAAGCAGGGCACGGTGTGCTTGATCGTTCGGGCACGGGACGAGGTGCAGGTGGTCGTACTCGATGCTCGTATGAGCAACTGGTCCTTCCTTCCGTCCGCGCGGTGTCCGGTTTGTGCGAATGGGCGGGCTTTGCTCCTTGATACGGATCAGTGTGGCGGTGCCCCCCCGATCCTCGCGACGGCAGTTGTCAACCGGACCGTGGTTGGTGACATCATGCTGTGCTACGCCCATACTGCTCGTGTGGCTGCGCGTGGCGGAATGCCCCACGCGTGCGAGGGACCGGTCTCCCCTGAGTCGGAGTCTCCGTCGGTCCTTCTCCTCTTCCTAATTATTTTCGACGTCGTACGGGGCGGTTGCCTTAGACAAGCGGCGCTCATTCCGGTGTTTTCCGTACGGCCCCTCGCGTCGCAGATCTAAGCGTCGGAGCCGGTTTCGTCGGCGTGGTTGTTTGCACCCCGTCCACGCGCGGTGTGTCGAGTGCCTCCTTTCGTGGCCCCGTTTTCCTTCTTCGGCCAACTGCACGCGTGTTCGCAACGACCAGACCATATTATCTCTCACAGCTGTTCACAGCGCCCCGAAAGCGGCGACCTGCGTGACAATAGCCTCAACACGCATACCCCCTCCTCAGTCAGACCCCTTTGTGACCGCGCGGCGTATATCAGTCACCGGGTCTCGGGACCCTAGCATTGCCCGAGGAGCCCGTTGGTCCGGAGCGGGGAGAGAGCGTGCTTCCGTCGCGCACGCCGCAAGAGTCCGAAAGGGGTCCCGGTCCCCTTGGCCTACGGGGCATCCTCTCCGGGGACCCTTGGGCGACGGACTTGCGCATACGCGCTTTCGACGAGCGGGGGCGTGGGTTGGCATCGGTGGCCGAGAGGGAGTGGCCGAGGCGGTTGTCCTGTGGTGCACCTCATGAAAGTGCCCCAGCGTGGTGCGCGTTCGTGCGCGGCGGCGGTTTTCACTCGCCCCGCTGTAGTGCGGGATACGCGGCGGTCCTTACACTGGGCAAGCTCACGCTGCGTGTGCCGTAGGGTGTCCTGTAAGGCGACGGTTGGCGCATGTCGCGCGCGCGTTCCGCCGATTCCTGAGGTGGCTTGTAGAGCCTTCGCCCTTCGCTCCCGGGACCCCCACCGGCGCCGCTGGTAGGCAACTCCCGCTCCGCTTCGCGCTGTCCCATTCCTCCTCTTGATAGTCTCGCCCGATCGCCTCCACTCCGTGATATCGGCCGTCCTATCATGGCCGACTCGACCTCTCTTCCTCCTCCGCCGCCGTCCGCTGGCGGCAGCAAACCCGTGGCGGCGGGCGCGTCCGTCGTCGCGATTCCTTTGCCGCGCGGGGTCGGGTCATCGAGCGCGTCCCCTGGATCGCAAGGGGACGACATCGCTCTGACCCGTCCGACCCCGCCGGCTCCTCCGGCTTTCCAGAAGTCCCGCTCCCGCTCCACGACCGTCTCCGTGGAGCTGGTGGCTCCTCCCGTGGGGCCACCAAAACCGGTCATCGCGTTCCGTCCGGCTGCCCAACCGACCTCAGCGGCCGTCGTCCTTCCCGTTGCGCATCCGGGCGTCGCCCGCGGCTCTGCCGCTCCCGCGGCGGTGGGGGCGGCTCGTGTTCCCGACGATGCATCCTTCGGCCGTCGTACCTCCGTACCTCAACCCTCTTCCTCCGGTCGGGAGGGGGAGGTGGCCTCAGCCACGCAGTGGTTCGGGGTTCCGTCTTCCGATGTCCCACTGCTCTCTGTCGACGAGCTGCAGTACCCTTGGTCACGCCGGGGCCGTTCCGGGATCACCGTGGCGGAGGTGATCTCGTGCGGGTGGCTTCGACCCGATCTCGCCCGCGTGTTTAAGGTGTACGAGACGGGCGGCCTCGAAGAAGCGTCTTCGGCCCTTCACCGCTTAATGGCCGAAGGCGGCGGGGTCGGCTACCAGCTCCCGGACGAGCTGCCGGGCGACCGTACATTCGCGTACAGCGTGGCGGAGGTCATCTACGTTGATCGTATGGGGGCGCTCCTGGCCGGGTCGGTGCAGGTAGACCCCCGACGCTTCGTGCTGTCAGAGTTGGCGGGGCTGTACGTCTCGCCCCGCCCCTACGCCTTCACCAAGCCCCTCGTGGCTCTACAGAAGTCCTCGTGTTCCTTGATGCGGCTATACGCCGTGGGTTTCGCTCACCACGACTGGTCCGCCTACAGGGGAGAGAACGAGGCGGACGGTCGTGTCGTCCCATCTGCCGCCTTCGCGTCCGGGTTGTCGGTTGGTGATTTTCCCGCTCTCCCCTTGGTCGTGCGGGAGAGCTTCCCGTCGTTGGGGGTACACCCATTGCTGCCTCCCATTCTGAAACATTTTGGCATCGCGTGCGCCGATCCACAGCACCCAGCCCACCCGCGGCTCGCGTACAACTATGAGCGCGAGTGGGCGTGGTCCGTGTGCTGTGCTTTCATGTCGGAGGTGTGTATGAACAAGCGTGCGTTCGTGCAGCCCGTCCCCACGGTCACGTTCGTGGGGCGCGTCGCGTCGGGCCTTCCCGACGTCGCACTGCATCCATCCGACGTCGGCTCTGCTCACGTCCCGTGGACGTTCAACCATGCCATTAGCCTCATGGGCCGGGTCGGAGAGGTCAGTCCTCTGAACCACCGTTCGTGGATGGACTATACCACAGGCGCCCGTAGCTCCTTCCTGACGTACGAACCAACCATGGACGCCTTCGCCGCGCGTCCCCGTCCCGTGCCCCCGGCCGTCGGTAACGCGGAAAGGAGGGGAGGGGTTGGTTCCGAACACCGGCGTGGACGTCGGAAGCGCTACCGGGACCTCGACGCCGTGGGCGGAGACTCCGTTGGTGTCGCCCTGTACCCCTCTCGACCGACGCGGGGTGCCGATCACGACCCCGCAGGTGGTCCTGTTCCTTCAGACGCTGTCCTCCCTGTCCCACCACTCGACGCGGTGAGGCAGGGCGCGCCCCGGGGGCGCCGCATACGTGAGCTGGTGCTTCCCCACGAGGAGCTGATGGTCGCCCCCAAGGTAGTGCTAGCGTTAGGCGTTGCCAGCCGGCGAGCTTGGACCGTAGGCGGGTTGGTCGATACCCTGGCTGAATGGTTCCTCACTCGGAGTGATGAAGCGCGCGGTCTACGTGACGACCTGGCAACGCGCTCCGCGGAACTGCAGCGGGTGAACCGGGAGCTAGTGTCCGTGCGCGAGGCGTCCGAGCGCCAAGCCGCGGCCTACGAGCGGGCGGTGTACGATCGCGAACGCCACCGGTGCGAGCGCGACCGCTTGCGTTTGGCTCAGTCGGCGCCCCTACCAGCTGGTGGCGTTCCTCACGGCCCTGCTACCTCTACCATCCGTGACCCGTACGCCGCGTACGGGTCTGACCCTCGCCCGTCCCGAAACTGGGCGAGCGGTGAGAGTATGACTCGTGTCACAATGCCCTCCTTGGCGGACATGGACGCCGAATTGCCCCGGCACCCGGGGTACTGTCCTCCGAACAACCGTGGGTCAGGGGCCCGCGTGCCCTCAAACGACGCGAGCGGCTAACCGCGCGGTCTGGTCGTCAACCGCGCGGGGCCCTTCACCCCTCCGTCAACGAGACTATGGAAAAAAGGGGGGGGGGGCGTTGATTCGTCGCCGGGTCACAGTAAAATTGCTTCCCTGGTTACGTGTTCTTTGCGTAGGTCCTCTTCTTCCCATTACCCTTCATGCCCTCGTTGCTTAGTACCCCCTTTCGTATAAGTCCATCAAGGCAGACGCATCATCCGTCCTCGGCCAGCTGTCCAAATTACTACTGTGTAGGGGTATTGGTGTTTCCAATTAACCCCCCCTCCCTGCGGCGTTCGTTTTCGGGGAGCGATCGTTTCGCATTTTTCCGGGGCAAACTTCGCCGCTCCTCCTTAGCGGGACCTCCCCGGCTTGTGGAGAGGGTCAATCCTGAGTCCTTGGCCGATCTGGACTGCTCCTGCTCCTCGGTTCCATACGACCACCCCCGTTTGCTTACCTTCCTTCCTGGTGCGCGGCGAGCATCCCTCTGGCAGCCCACCATTTCCCTCGTAGAAGTCGTACGCTTTGCCGTCTATATCGCCACCGACGACCCCCCCTCCGCGCGTTGGTATCCTCCGTGGCCGAGCTGGGGTCGACAGGTTGTTGGAGGGCTCTCCAGGTCCTGCCCGTGATGGGCATGACGGGGCGGTGGAACGTGCAGCGGAGGCCGCCGTCACGGCGCACAGCCTACTTGGCCGTCTCGTCGCGCGTGCCCTGACAGCCCTGCGCGGGCCGCGAAGCGTTCTCCTGGTTGCTCACCGAGGTCGTCAGGACGGGCCGACAGGAGCATGGAGACGTAGAGCGCGAGGCGGCGCGGGGTTGGGGAGCGCGGTGCGTGTTTGTAGTCGTAAACTGGCGAGCTGAACTCCTCCTCTTGCACACGGCGTGCAAGCGCCCTGTACGACAGCGGTTTGCGCACGGTGCTGTTCCTCAGGGGTTCCTACCTGACTTTTCCTGGCGAGGGACGGACTTGCTCATCCCCCTCCCTGTCTCCTTTTTCGCGCCCCTCGCCCTTCGGGGGCGAGGGCGCGGGCGCGAAACACGCGTCTCCTTCTTCGCGCCCCTCGCCCTTCGGGGGCGAGGGCGCGGACGCGAAACACGCGTCTCCTTCTTCGCGCCCCTCGCCCTTCGGGGGCGAGGGCGCGGACGCGCAACACGCGCGGAGCGGGGAAAGAAGGCCGGTGTCGAACAGGCTTCCTGACCCGTATTGCGATCGGCCCAGGGGTTGTGCGCGGTGTCGGTGCGCAACGAGCCGAGTCGGGGTGTCGCACCGCGTTCTACCACTATGACGTCGTCACTTCATTAGACGCAACAGGCGGCGGTGGTGATTCGTACAGTATCCCGCGGGGCATTGCGTGTCTCGTATACCGACGTGCGTACGTTCGCTCACGTGAGTTGCCCTTTTTTTCGATTAATTTTCCGTTAATTTTTCCATTCCCGTGGTGGCGGATTGACACCGAGCGAGCGGGGCGCTGCGTGGGGTTGCCGCACTGTACGACAAGTGTCCCCATTTCTTCTCATTTTTTCACACCTCATCCGCCGGTAGTGCTGTCGAGACCGGGTCGGGGGTATGACAGTGTAGTTTTCTCCTTGCCTCAATTTTCGCGTATTAGCCGTTGGCGGAGTTGCTCGTTGTCTCATCCGGGACCCCCATTCTCACGAGCCACAGTGACTCTCGGTCTCTACACCGCGCGTTTCAGCTCCTCTCCACTATTATTCCAAGGGCTCCCGTGATTCCGTTGGGGTTGCCTCAGTCGTTGGACCTCCCCTCGCCGCGATGATCGGACTTAACGGAACGTCCGGTGACCCTGTTCGGGGGGGGGTGTCCGACCTTTCAGCTCCGGAAGGGGTACTCGACTCCCCTTCGAGCTCTGCGTCCTCGTATCGTCGGTCACTGCGGGGTCGAGATCCTTGCTGGCAGTCCGCACTGCCTCGCCTTTACGTCGTGCGTCCTTGGGTTTTGGGAGTCAAATACGGCTTGACTTCTGTGCGGTCCTCATGTCAACCGTAACGAAGCGGTTGAGGGCCCCCCTCTCAAGCGTGAACGTCCGCGTTCACGTCAGACGTGAGGTTCCTGCCGGTGCGTCTCCGGAGGCGTTGGGCGTAACGAGACACCAACTCCTCCGGAACGTGAGTCCGGGCGGTCCATGTGGGCGTGTCGTAGTCCGCCCACTTGATGAGGAACTCGATTGTTCCGTCCTCCATGGCTCGATGCCGGAGTAGTCGTTCCACGGCATACTGCGTGCCCTTGGTGACCTTGTCGGCAAGGTCACTTGGGGTTGTCGTGCTCGCCCGCGCCGCGCCCGTCGGTGGTGGGGCGTACACGCAGCGGTCTGCGGAGACGCGCTCGGTGACACCATCACGATCGATCGTGATGGTTCGCCGGTCGTTGGCGAGTACCTGGTATGGCCCAACGGCGGGCGACGCGAGTTTGTTAGACGTCTTTGCCCCATCGGTGGGGTTCAGGTAGACGTAATTACCTGGCTTGATACGTGCGTTGAGCCGTCTGACGCGCTTATCGAAGTCGCGCTTGTACCGAGCCTGCGTCCGACGCAGGCTCCCGTACGCCTTCTGGATCGTGTCGTCCAACGTCTTGAGGAACTCAGCGCGCGCGTGGCCCCTATCGGACGGGGGCGCGTCACCGTCGGCTCTACGTAGAGAGAACTCCGGCGGGGGTCGGCTGAGGACGAGCTCGAAGGGCGTGGTACTCGTCGTACGATGTACGTGGGAGTTGTACGCGTACGTGAGCGGCCCCACGTACACGTCCCAGTCGTCCTGATGTTCGCCGACGTAATTGCGTAACATCGAAGCGATGGTCCGGTTGTATCGCTCGACTTGCCCGTTCGTCTGGGGGTGGTACGCCGAAGTGTACAAGTTCGTCACCCCCAGGACACGGCACGTGCTGTGGAAGAACTTCGCGTTAAACTGCGGTCCGTTATCCGACAGTAGCGAGCGTGGGACGCCGTATTTAAATACCCACGCGTCGCAGAACGCGACGGCGACCGTGTACGCGGTTACGGTCCGCAGTGCCACAACTTGAGTCAGCTTGGTGAAACGGTCCGTAATTACGAGAAGGAACCGTTTCCCTGCCTTCGTCTTGGGTAGCGGTCCCAAGATGTCGATGGCGAGGCTCTCAAGCGGCCGTGTTGCCGGAAACAACTTCAAACGGTTGAGGTGTTTCCGCAACTTGACACGGTTCATCGCGCATGTTCGGCACCCTCGCACCGTAGCTGCGACATCTGCAGCGAGATGGGGCCAGTAGTACTCGCGACGGAGCGCGAAGTACATACGGTTCTGGCCCGGGTGCCCCGCGATGGTTGGTGTGTGGCAGAGCTGGAGAAGCCGAGCCCGTAGCGTCCGTGGCACCACGACCTGCACGATGTCAGGGTCGAAGGGGTGTCTCCGTTTGAGCACCCCGTGGTGGTCCTCGAAGAACGCGGAGTCCCGGGACTCTGACTGTCGTGCCAGTACGGTCTGGCAGAAGTCATCCACGCGTTGCTCTTCGGCTATCTCCTCTAACGTAAGAGGGGCCGGAAGGTCGTCCTGCGGAGGGGCGACCGTGGAGGCGGCCGCGCCAACTTCGGGTTGTTCGGCGCGCTCGATGTCGACAGCGTCGAACTCGTCGTTCTCCTCCCAGAACGAGGTGGGTCCTTCAAGAGCGGGGGCCTCGTCGTCGCCCTTCGGCTCGTCGCGCGTACGGACGCGCGACCCTCTTCGCGATCTGGCTTGGTTCCTTGTTGTCACGAAGACATGGACGGCCTTGTGATCGCAGCTCGCGGTACAGACGTGGTCCGCGAGCTCGTCCGACATGTCACGGACGGTCGTACCCGCATCGAAGGTGGGGATGTCGTCATCCACTTCGACGACTGGGCGAGGGTCGTCGGTGACCCTTGGCGACACGAGGCGTGACAGGGCATCGGGCACCTGGTGCACGCGCCCGGGGCGGTACTGGATGGTGAAGTCGTATTCCGCCAACCGCAGTCGCCACCGGGTAAGCCTTCCGGAACTCTCCGTGAGGGACATAAGCCATCGGAGGGCATCATGGTCCGTCCGGACGATGAACTTGGTACCTTCGATGTACGGCCGTAGTGTGCGGACGGCCCACACTACGGCAAAGCATTCGCGCTCCGTAGCGCTGTAGTTGCGCTCACTATCGGACAGTGAGTACGACCAATACCCCACGGGGCGCCAGTCGTTGGCGCCTTCGTGTTCCTGGAGCAATGTACAGCCCAGTTGATAGGCACTAGCATCCGTGTCGATCATGTACGGCCGACCGTACCGCGGCAATGCTAGGATCGGCGGGGAAATCATCCGCTCCTTCAACGCTTCGAACGCTTGAAGTTGCAGCTCGGTCGGGTCGTCGAAGTTGGGGTCCGCGTCCTTGCGCGTCATGTCCGTTAATGGGCGCGCAATCTTCGCGAACCCCTTCACGAAGCGGCGGTAGACGTTGCACGCTCCGAGGTACGAGCGCACCTGCGTCAACGTCCTCGGAAACGTGAACGTCTTGAAGGCGTCCGCCGCCGCTTCGGCGACGCTCAGCTTACCTGGGGAAATGACGTGCCCCAGGTAGTGCACCTTCGGTTGGAAGAAGCTACACTTCTTGAGCTTGAGGGAGATTCCGGCGCTCCTCAGCAAGCTCAAGACAGTGTCGAGATGCTTTGCGTGTTCTCGGTGTGTACGGGAGAACACGATGACATCATCCAGGTAGACGAGGCATATCTGCCATCGGACGCCAGATAGGATGATGTCGAGGGCACGTTGGAAGGTGGCCGGTGCCCCTTTTAGCCCGAACGGCATACGCAGATGGCGAAACGTTCCCATATGCGTAGTGAACGTGGTCTTGTCCCGGTCTTCCGGAGCGACGGGGATCTGCCAATAACCGGAATTGCAGTCCAACGTCGTAAAGACGGCTGCATCTCCGAGCGAATCGATGCAGTCGTCCATCCGGGGCAGCGGATACGAATCCGCTGCCGTCTTTGCGTTGAGACGTCGGTAGTCCACGCAGAACCGAAGAGAGCCGTCTTTCTTCGGTACGAGCACCACGGGGGACGCCCACTCGGTGCTCGCAGGTTCGATTACCCCTGCGTTCAACATTTTGTTGACTTCCTTGGCGACCATCTCACGCATAGCCGGCCCCTTTCGGTAGGGCATTGAACGTATCGGCTTCGTACCCGGTTCGAGGGGAATGCGGTGTTCGGTCGCTCGGATCGTTCCGAGCGCCCCGCTCCACAGACTCGAGTGCTTACGGAGCATCTTGAGCACGTGGACCCGGAACTTGTCATCATCGATGTATGACAAATCGATTTCTTTTTCCCAATCCTCCGGCGGATTTTCGGGATCCTTTTCAGAGGCGGGTGTGGTGCCCCCTTCCGGCGGCGGACACTTCGCCGGTCGGCCGTCCGTACCGGCTCCTCTCTTCTCAACGGTTGCCCCCTGGGCGGAGCCTGGTCGACCAGCTCCTGCCGTTCCGACTTGATCGGTCAAGTTGGTGAGGTGTAGCGCGTGCGCGATCCCCTCGGCGATGCGACGTTCGGGCGTCAAGATCGCGAGGGGGTTGCGCTTCGCGTATCCCACGACGGTGTGCTTCGGAAGCCGCCTTTCCTGTCGCGAAAAGTTCGCGACGATGACGTCGAAGGTCTGGTTCGGCAGGACCTCGACGACGCCGTTCGTCAGCCTCACTCCATGTCGGTGTTGGAGTGACGGCTTCGGCTCTATAAACACGAGTCCCCTCCCCGTCGTAGTAACGCGCACACGGGCCTGCGACCTCGCGGGAATGGTAACCCAGCGGGCGATTCGGATCGCCTGCGGGGCTTCGTCGCGTGCGTCAGCTCGGCTTGTCTGACGTCCGTGCCGCCTGGTTGGGGGAGTCGGCTCCCCCTTCCCGTCGACGATGGCAACGGAGCCACCCTGGCGGAGCTCCAACCGTTGAGCTTCGATGTCGATACTTCGTACGTGTGTATCGATGAAGGCCGTACCAAGGAGGACCGGCACGGCGAGCTGGTCCGCCACGACGAACGGAATCCGGAACGTCGTGTTCCTCAACCGCACGGCCAGGCGTACGACGGCCGAGAGCTTAAGCGGGTTGCTATTCGCGCCTGCCAATCGGGGCAGTGGCGCGTCGCGGATGACGTACCGCGACCAATCGGGAGGAAGGTCCGCCTTCCTCACCAGATTGTACCCTGAGCACGTATCAACGGCGATCGTGCGGGGCTTGAAGGCATTTCCCTCCGTGGCGATCGAACCGAGGACGTTGTAAATCTTCGACGTCATAAGGCAAATGACGCCGTCGACCACCTTCGGCGTGCCCGGCTCGGCGAGATCGTTCCGCCTGGGCCGCCGGCGCCGGTTCCGACTTCTCTTCCGCGTCCTTCGGCCTTGGTCGCGGGGCGCCCTTCGGTCGGCCGCGTCCCCGCGACAAGTCGCGTTCGTACGCGGCTTGAATTCTTCTGGCGGCCCCGGGTCCCCCTGGGTCGGGCCGCTGGCGCGTTCGATGCGCTTTTTGTTAGGCACTTGGCTCACGGTTGCCACAGTGCCTACCTTCATGTGCGCCGGGGTCACGGTTGCCTCAGCGTCTTCGTCCTTTCGCACCGAGCTTACGGGTGTCTCGGTGCGCTTGTGCGGGGTTGAGGGGAATAATATCGGTAAACATTCCCCTCCCCCGCCGGGGACAAATAGGGGCGGGTCAAGGTTGGTTTGACAAGACGGTTCACGCGACCGCGCGAACGTAACCGTCTTTACGGGTTTTTCGAACTACCCGAGCTGTCAGTGCTATTCGCTTGGCTATCGTTAGCTAGCGCGTCGACGGGCCCCTGGCCGCGCGGATGGGGACGGTTTCCCCATCCCGACTGGCCATCTTCTACGAAGTAATCGGATACTTCGTGGCCTTGGATTGCAACGTCCGGCCGTTGCAATATTCGAGGGGCGGAGAGAACGGGCTCCCCTCCGCCTCCTTCCGTGGGCTGGGGGTGCGTCTCACCAGCCCAGTCTTGGAGGTACATGATGGCGTTCTGTACCCCTTGGGGCAACGGGGGTCGGCCCCGGTCGCCTCGCCCATCTCGACGGGGATATCGCGTATCCATCCGACGAGGGTCACGTCGATCCCTTTGATCGGTCCCCGGGTATCGGTACCCGCCTTCACGAGGGGCAAAACGGACGCCCCTACCCGATCGGCTCGGGTCACCTCGACGCGGGCCTCGGTCTGCCCGCGTAGACTGCTGGATGAGATTGCGCATTCCGGGGCGCGTCTCCATCTGATAGCGGTAGTTCCTGTACGCCGTGAACTGACGTTGTTCAGGCGACAGGAACGGGCACGCGTACATGGCGTGGCCGTACGTCCGGCACAGCCAACAAATGTACGCGCTGCCATCGGTCGACGCGAAAGTCGCCGCGTGGCGTGCCTCCTCATCGGTGAGTCGAGGCACGTTAGGCAGCCCGCGGTCTCCTTCTCGACGGGAGATATCCAGCTCGGCCATGTTGTGGTTCGGACCACCCATGGCCCTCGGCGTGTGTGCGAACGCCGTTGCGAAGCTTCCGGTCGAACCGGTGGACGCTGGCGTAGGGGGTCGGCCCCCTGCCCGTTCGAAGCCTTGCGTGATGAGGACAGGGTCGGCCTGCCACTCATCTTCTCCAATGTGGAGGGCGGTCCCCGGCGAACTTGTTCCGTGCGACCTTGGAGTTCGGACTCCCTTCGCTGCCAGCTTCGGGTCCGGCAGCGGCAACCCGCGACGAGCGCGGTAGGTTGTACCCTCGGCCGTTGCGATACGGCGAATCGTTGAGAGTTCGGTCTTCTGTTGTCCGGGCAACCTTTGCATCGTCTCTGCCACTGCGGCCCGGGTCGCAGTGGACAGCCCGCGCACGAAGTAATGCGCGAGCGCTTGTTCTGAGAACACGGCCGTGCATCGGAACGCGGCGGATTCCAGCCGGTCTGCGAACGTGTTCTCGGTTTCGTGAGGAAGCTGTCGCGCCGACGCGACAGCGTCAAACGCTTCCCCCAACACGTCGTCGGTTAGGTAGCGTTTGATGAATTGGTTGACGAGGCCAGGCCAGCTCGTGTCGTCGTGGAGCTGGCCGGCGCGGAGGCCGCGCATGGTGTAACTCGTATACAATCGCTCCGCGTCCCGCTCGAGGAAGTGAGCGAAGACACGGATTGCCACACCTTCGGTCAGGTGCTGGGCATTGAAGGTTATCCGGATATCCTTCAGAAACGGGAGCAACTGAATCGCGTCAGTACCGTCGAAGCTCTTCATCGTGGGACGGAGCCCACGGCAGCGTTGGACGTACTTCGCGATCCGTCCCGCGTCACCCGAGGTAACGAGCCTCGAGGTGTTGTCCAACCGATACATGCGGTAGTTCGCGACGGCGCTGAACTCCTGTATCATGGTGTGGACGGGCTCGAGCCCGGGTTCGGCGGGGCCCAACGTTCCGAACGGCGTGACGGGCAACGTTCGGACGTCGACGGGGCCGGGATGCGCGGTAAGATCCGCTGGCTGGTAGCTGCCCCAGCGAGGATCGAAGGGGAGAATCGGTTCCCCTGATCCGCGGGCGACTCCTCCACGGCCACGGTCGGGTTCGTCCGGTACCCGTCGGGACTGCCGCATGCTTCCGGATGCATACGGCAGGGCTTGAGTCTCGGACGCGAAGTTCGCGTCCGCCGTCGGCTTGATGTCCTCCGCCCTCCGACTGGTGACGGCTCCAGTCGGGGGCCACTCCTGCGCTCCGGATGCGCCCGGAGGAACAGTGGCACCGGGCCCACTCGAGGGGGCTCCGGGCGGCCTCTCGGCCGAGGTCTGTTCCATCTCACGGGCACAGCGGCGCGTTGAGTTGAGCTCCGCCGCCATGTGCGCGAACGCTCCCATCTGTTCGGCTGATGGGAAGGGTTGCGGGTCGCGTCGGACCCCGGAGTTTGCACTCGCGGGTCGACCCGCAACGTCCATGGCGGGGGAATCGATGCGCGCCTCTTCGACCAGTACCAAACGGGACTGTAGCTGGTCGACGAGAGCGCGCAGGTTCTCCAAGGACTGAGTTACGCGCTCAAACCTTCCTTCGCGGAGGGAGCGCAACTCATCCATACAGCGAGCGTAGACGCTGTCGGAGACGTCGATACGGAGGGATGTTCGGACATCTTCGATATACTCCGCGATGCGATCGTACATCGCGCGAGCGCGTCCTTCGGAGAAGTCGGGCGACGGTTCGCGGTCTCGGAGACCAGCGTCGCCGTCGCCGACTCGGACGCGGAGCGCAGCCTCTCGCACATCGGCGGGCTCCGAGCGAATCGAGGTGGGATATTCGCCACTCATCTCGACGCGTACGGACGCGGAGGTAAACGATAGTCTTCTCGGTTCGATCTTGAGAGTCTTCTAGGTCGGGAGACCACTGTAGTATAATCACCCCCAACGACGAGGGGGGTGAGTACTGACAGTTCGGGAAGACCCCGATCGGCGGGAAGACAGAAGCACGGCCCACCCACGGTACCGAGCACGGGCTCGAGGTAGCGGTGGTAGAGCGGGATCGGGGAGGACGCGCGCACGCGCGAGCGGTTCTACGCCTCGACGCCCCGGAGCGGTACTGGGTGACGATCCAGTACCGACGGGCGGAGGCGGAGCCGGTCGTGGGCGTGCTACGCGCGTCCTCAACCCGCGCGCGGTGCTACTTCTAGGTAAAACGGACGGAAGTACCTAAAAGTAAGCGGGCGGACCAAGGTGGAGGATCCTTGACAAGTCCGTGCTTGTCGTCCTCCACCGCCGGCGGTCCGCTCATATTTAATGTACATCGTAGTCTATCATAACTCTACTGTAGTGCCGGTCTACCGACACTGTAGCGCTGTCAGCCGGCGGGGCTGACAGTCCACGTGTAGCACGCGTCCCGTACACGTGGAGGACACGTGTGTGCGCGCATGGCTGTAAGGCTCGTTGCCTTACTGTCCCTGATCCAATCCTAATCTAATTTGCGTTTGGGGTTATACCACACTCATCTGCGTTTTCAATATTGTCCTCGTTTAGCAACCCTGATTCAAATCCGCGTTGAAGCTCTCCCATGTGATAAGCGACTGTCTTCTCTAGCAGAACTTCTTTTTCTGGACCCAGCAATAGTTTTCCGGTCTGTCTGCGAACAACAATGTTTTTAGCACGCATAAAGTGTTGTATCCAGCGAATGGTAATCTTGTTCTCCAGTAGAACACCATTTTGATGAAGCGACTTGTGATACGGGCATCCTACCGCGGCTTCAGCTATCATCAGAACAGCGTGATCACGAAGAACAGAAGTACTGAACTTGATACCAGCAGATCTGAGCCGCTCGAACTCCGATCTTAAGTCCCTAAACAGAGCACGTACCCAATTGGCTCTCTTTCTCCAACGTCCCTTTTGTGCTTTGAACTGCGCTCGGCGAATGCCTCCTCTCGTGACTGAAGAGATGTTGCCTCCTCTTTTATCCTCGCTTTTGAGAGCCATGGTTTCGTCTCGAAGCTTCCACCATCTGCTTGCTTTTGCCAATTTTGCCTTGTCGTTTCCTGCAAATAATTCTGGGAACCGTCGGACGCATTTTGAAATGATATGCCGTGGGCCACTCTCAGCAGCCTCTGCTATCATCCAAGAAGTTGCGTGATATCGTTGCGCGAGGGTACTAACGAGGATGTTGCGACGAACTGAGTTGTGGGGCTGTGCGGGATAATTGTCAGTAATATGCAACTGGGTTGCAGGTGTGTCGGTGCTAAGGGGGGGTTGCGGCTTGTTGTGGGACGAGACGCGAGCGCGCGAGCAAGAGAGCGCTGAATAGGGCCGCTCAGGTGTGAAGGCATTGCGGGAGTTGTCGGGGACTAGCTCAGGGCGAGGCGGGACCGCCGTCGTGATGCGTACAGTAGTTCTTCATTTTTCCCAGTCCGTTCAACCCGATACTGTAAACGGCTTTTTGACACCCTCAGTCATAAAATAACATGGCCTATTTTATTTTCGCACCCAGCCTAAATTAGTCACCCAATCTAATTGCGGTGATTTGGGTGTAGCGGGCCGAAACCACTGCTGTTTGCACATTGCTCCTACTACTGAACCAATGAACACTGCCACCTATCCCCAATATTTAACCAGCTCAATAGAGCTCAGCCACAAATATCGAGCTATTGCGCAAAGACCTTTCGGTGCACAATTGTCTAGACATTTCAAACGACGCCCATCAAAGTGCTCATAAAATAATTAGGCCAAAGGCTTGGTATTGCAATAGAAATTTATTGTTTTCCGACTATCCCTACTATTTTTGTAAATGAGCACTTTAGTGTTCATTGAGCTTTCTGCCCTCATGACTTCAAGTTGAGAATGCAAGCAATTTCAATCATTCCAGCCCACCAGGGGACACTTCGTGGTCCTTTGGTACAGCTGGTGGAAGAGAATGGCCGACAGTCCAAAATTGACCGCACGACTAAGGTTCAAATGGAGGGGTCTAGGGCAAGGGTTTTGACTCCCCAAAAAGCGAAATGCGCACTTTAGTGTTCATTTGGAAGCTCCAAATGGAGTTCCAGATGTGCTCAGATTCATTCCTAGGTCGAGCAGGATGCAATCCTGGTGGATTTTCCGACTGCAGGATCTGAATCCAGGGAATGAGGAGTCTGCTGATGCGAATGAGGACTGCTATCGTCCCGAGTTGCTAGTAACGTCTCCAATTCCCTTTGGTTCTGAACGATTCCATTGCCGCCCGTCCGCTGCCTCGAACGGGGTCTGTCATCTTCGTTGGTCATATTTCTTCGTGGGCGTACTCTTCCACGAGCTGACGCAACTTCAGCGCCTCTGTTCGAGTCCTGTTGCGGCGGTGCCGTGCCATCAGATTCAGCTGCTTCAGTTGGAGTGCCACGTACAGATAGACGCACGGCTTCATGCCAAATACCCCAGCAGCTCTTGCTCTGTCCCGCGTGTGTTCTTCCGCATAACGGAACATCACAGGTTAAGCATTTAAAACTCGTTCTTCTGCGTAATGATGTCGCAGTATTCCCGCACAAACAGCAGTATTTAACCACTCCGCGCGTTTGGCGTTGCTGGTGGGGCTTGACTTCAAGTCTTAGTTTAGTCCCATTAGCTGTGTTGAAAAACTTCAAGCGCTGGCCCCGTCGACGTTTTGCAATTGCCTGTAAACGAGCAGCTTCTCCGTCTGTAACTGCAGGTGTTTCGACATCTGGGGCAGTATTGTCCATAGACAGTGTATCTGCATAAACCAGTAGCTCCCTGGAAACGTCGAACACGAAGTCCGCAAAGGACTGGACCTTGTTTAAACTATCCCGAAAATGTTCCAGGTCACCGAATTCCTCCTTAGTCCGCAACATTTGCTCCTTCTTTGACATACGCCAAGCAACAAATGAGTTAACGGCTACGGTCTTGATGGTTTGGGTAACTAATTTTTGTTCCCACGCAAAAGAAAATGTGGAGGATCGTAAAAAAGCTCGGGTTTGACCGCTGTCGTCTACACCAGCCTTCGTCTTCGAATAAAGGCTTTGCGAACCGTGTTTAAAAATCTTGATAGGTGGGAACGGACCTCGCTTATTGACGTAGTTGTTAATGATTCCCCAGAAAGGCAGTCTTTTCTCAATAGAGTGACGAGAATCTCGGTCAACGAACGTTGGCAAAGTAGAATCTTCTTCATGGGCCCAAGATGCAGTACATCTTGCCCGTCTATTTAATGCGTCAACACACACGCCAAGTATGCACTGATCACAGTAAACCACAGCAATGAACAGAATTCCAACTGTAGCATAAACCCCCGGTCGCGTTGGGGGTTTAGCTGTGGTTCTTCGAAGACCTGTGAACGCGAGAAAGGACAAAAACACACACACCAGAAAAGAACGCGGGCGGTGGTAGCATGGTAGAGCGGTGCGGAGCGGACGCGAACACAGTACGCGGTAGAGCGGTTCGACGCGCTCGACGCCCCGGGGCGGCGCTAGTTAGCGTTCTAGCACCGACGGGCGGAGGCGGATCCAGCTCGCGCGCGTACGTTCGCGACCGCTACCCGCGTTAGTTTCTAGTTAACGCGCTCCCGTTAAGAGAACGCGTTTAGAATAAGCGGACGGGGTTAGACCTGCGGCGGAGGATCTGGTACCAAGCCCGTGCTTGTCCTTGTCCTATTTCCGCCGCCGGTCGCCCTGTCATTTAATATACAAGTAAATAATCTATCATAACATATACTACAGTATCTAGGTAGCGCCTTACACGGTAAGCTCGCGCGCCTTACTCCGGATCGTCACGCTGTATACGTGCACAGCGAGCAGCAAGCGCGTACTTACAGGCGCGGGTGTGCGCGCTGTAATGCATTTTGCGGAAGTACAGTAGTCACCCCGCGCGTTCAAATAACGTCCTCGCGATTATGCTACACCAACTTCAGCAGCCGAAACATAAAGAACGTAATTAACTGGAAGTACAATCATCTGTTGTGTAATCTGGCCGACATTCTCTTTTGGGATGTATTCAATAAAAGCGTTGTCGCCAACAGAGCAACAAATGACGTCAACGGTAGCCCTGCCCAGTGCTCGATCTCAACTTGAACGGGCTACAGAGGTTTTGATTTCCACAGAAGCCAGCTCGGAGGACGAAGTAGGATGTTCTGCACATTGAAACTGAAGCTGTGTAGCGTCGATTAAAGCCACACCATCCGGCGAACAGGCAAGCCACCGGGCGTCGGATTTTCCCAGCATGCCGCACTCGTGAATGGCATTTACGAAAGGCCTCGAAGATAGTGCAGAAAAAACGCCCCTTCGTTAGCTGTACCCCTCATCATGGGTTCAGTAGCTCTTGTAGAATTAAACCAAGTGGCAACAAAGGATTTAAGTTTATCCAGTGGTGTGGCTTCTGATTCATTCTCGGCACTTGGTAGACCAATGCTGTGGCGAACATCGTTATCCGACATAAAAATGTTTCCGGCACTCGTACCAGTCACTCGAAACGGTCGCATCACAAACCAATCAGCACAATGCTGTCCGATGGTTAGAACGACACAATTGCTTAGGATGTCTCGCTCAGCGACGTCTTTGGGATGCAACGAAAACAGAGCCGGTGGTACAATTTTACCAGCATTGTCTTTCTTCGAAAACAACATCTGTGAAATAGGAGCGGTCTTCGGCACTGCGATCCAGGTCTAGATACTCTGTGACATAGCTGAGGGGATCGTGTAGATAAAACGTAGAACGTTACTGTAATGCTTATTTCCATATTCTCGCACGGCAACTGCAGTCACTTGCGATCTTCCAGTAGCAATACCGACTCTTTGTTCCCCCAAAGGCCGGACATACTTGACAGCAAAAAAGCATGCCGGGCCAGAATCTGTAGCGTCATCAATTATAATGGTTCGTCGACGATCAGCGGGGCTTGGGGTAATGGACAAAGTTCGGGCTTCAATATTGTGATCAATGCCTTGTCTATCGAGGATGTCAGATCCTTGCCCATCCGTGGCCGCTGCAGCACCTTCTCCTGCATTTGTGATCCCGTCGGACCCTGCTCCCCCAGAGCTGTCAGCATCATCATTATCGCCATCACATCTGTGCTCGTCAAATGCACCTTCTTCCTCGTCATACCTAGCAATGTTTAGAAACGAACGTCCGACAAAGGATGACACCTTAAAAGATGCTGTGGCATTTTTAGTATAGATCCGATGTCGTGGCGGAGAAGATTTCGGATCAGAGTCATGTTCCCATATCCGCGGTCAGCCGTCAGGATAACACTGTGCAGACTATGCTCACCGCGACCCTCGACCAAGTTGTCTATTAGTCGCTGAACGTTTGTAGCCTGCTGCTCTCCTCTACGACGAAATCTCACCATTAGCGTGAGTCGAAACAACGCATCTGCGAGGGCATCAGCACTATGACCCTCACGATCTGCTTTCCTCATACTGATAGTTTTTGACTTGGTTATCCTCTGCGCGTGTGCCGTAAAGGTCATCTAGAGTGGCAAACGTGTGAACTGGAGTTAAGAAAATCTTGCATGTCATTCGAAACGCAGATCTCTCAAAAGTATCCAAGTACTGCGTCCTATCCCTCTGGGCGCTCCATGACAATCCTTTCACGCCCCCTCTGCTTGTTGCTGAATAAGCAAAAAAGTTATTGCTTATGTATCCAAGTCTCTCCAGGGAAGCTGTTTTGCAGCCCAAATCAGATAGAATCCCAACCGTCTTCTCGAAGCTTAGCCCCGTCAGGTGATAAAGCAGAAGCACGGACACATACTGGTAAAGGTTAGCAATATTGATTGGCGGAACATCCAACGCGTGAAGAGCTATCCTTTCGTTCATCTACGAACGACATTGTTGAAGCAGATCTTCCAGCAGCAACACTAAATGACATGCTCTTGTTTCGGGGAGCAGCCGAGCTAGACGCTCAACTTTGAGTTGACCCATGGCAGAGTTACAGAATAGACGTGCCTTTTCTGCGATAGCCTGGTTAGAGAAATCAGATTCAAGTACGATTCCATGAGAAGGGGTATGTACGCGCCATCCAAGAGACGGATCCAGAGAGCTGTTGCTGGAAGTATTCCCACCGATACCCCGTCTGCTAAGCCCGCCCCTTCCACGACCCCTTGAACGTCCTCTGCTTCGGGTGCTCCCTCGACCACGGCCGCGACCCCGCCCGCGACCTCTTCCCCGAGTAGAACCACCATCAGTAGGTGTTTGGATGGGGTTGACACCAGTTGCGTTGGAGGAGGATGCACCATTGTTCCTCATGGAACTATCGCCAGTAGGGATGGCGTCATTGATGACCGTCGCCATGGTGAGGGCAAAGGTGTCGGCGATGTTCCCACCAACAATGGATCGGCATAAGATTATATGTTTTCAGATTTTAAAGTTGCGTTGGAAAGCTTATGACACGCACCAAGTGGTTGGGAAGACTCTCAGCTGATTTGAAGTATTGAAGAGCCTCATTCTCAGTTTAAATCAACTCCTTTAAAGGTCCCAGATGCGCACCAAAGTGCTCATTTGGGTGAGAAGGAGAAAATTGCCATTTTTACAAATGAGCACTTTAGTGCGCATTTCAGATAGTAGGGATATCTGTAATTACTGAAAACCTATTTCATATCAAATATAGTTCGCAACAACAAATATCCTAGCGCACCAATCACGGAGGCTGAGTGTCTTCGTCAGAACCAATCATGCTGCGAAACCTGGTATCCATCTTTTGTCGACGGCTGCGACAGTAGCGTTCTTGCCGCAATTTGCGCTTCTCCAAAAGCTCACCCCCGATACTGTAGTTGCGATTTTTGAATCGCTGATAGAAGTCCAAATCGTCACAACACAGACCGTCGACACGAACATGCGCGTTTGTCAGCGCTAGGCAGAGCCTAAAATGGGATCATAATTGGCTTCACTCCACTGATACTTGCTCCCAACCACTCCCCAAAGCGAGCATAGAAGCCCAAAAAAATTCTCCACTACGATTCTATGTAGTGCAATACGCACCTGAAAAGGGGGTGAAAAGAAAGGAAAATATTGGATATGAAAAGTGGTCCGGGTTTGGGGACACACGTGTGAATAATTGCACAGTTTTAATTTTTAATTATTTTATTTTATTTAGTTAATTAGTTGGCATTAATTTTGCTGACATTAGATTAGACCTAGGATCTAGCGCCGCGAGCTACTGTAGTGGCTCCGGCGGGGCGATATATACCTTAGCCCTCTGACCACCAAGTCAGTAAAGGTAACCCGAGTTGCCAGAGTTGAATATCGCCTTGGTCGAAGTCCGTCTTTTACAAGACATTCCCTTTAACTACAGATTACTTTATCCTTTGCGCTCGGGGGTCCCCTTTTTCCTTACCAATTTTCCTTTATTTCCCTATCCTAATTTCCCTTAATCTTGAGTTGGTCCCACCTTGTAGGATTGCGATCCGCAACGTGACGTCATTTGCCATCGGGCTTTTGTGTTGGTGCACCAGTGATGCTTTTCTCAGTGTTGGTTCCATCGGAATCTGGTTGCGACCGATCCGTTGTTGGTACTTTGCCATCGGGCAGTACGACGGTGTAGCGCTGCTACGTTTTCTTCTTTCCCGACGGGCTACGTTTCGACGTCCCCGTCGAAGACCTTATCAAGGGTATAAGGTGTACAAGGTGCTCTTCGAGCATTGGATTTACGACCCATCGGACCAGGTTTACCTAAACACCCCTCCGAACTCGTCGAGCAGTTGCCTTTACAAGTCTCTACCACCATTTACCGATCCCGGGCTGGGCCCTTCTCTTTGCCCCCCCCCCCCTATCAGGGATCCGAGCTGCTGCGGGCCGCAAACCCGCTTAAAGAGGACAGGGAGCTTCGAACACTCCGTAGCGCTGTGCCGTTGGCAGTTGTTGTTTTTGTTGCTGTTGTTTGTGTTGGACCGTCGGACCTTGGTCTCTGCCTAACAGGCCCATTGCACTACAAAAGTGGTCTCCCGACCTAGAAATTGTTTTATCTACGACAAGGAAGTGGTCTGGGAAACGGACTCTTTTTTTATTTTCTTTTGTTTGTAACTTTTTTGCTGCGTAGGTCCGCTCGTACGAGCGATGTCAACAAGCGCACCCGGGGACGTCGGTCCCGGGGCGAGTAGAAGCGGATCGGCACGATCGTCGAGGATCCCGAGGGGTCCTCGCACCCGGAGCCAGGCCAATACGGCCACGGACCCCGGAGATCAAGAATCCCCTACGGGGATAGCCGCCGACAAGACTGACCTCGACGAGAAGTTGGAGAAGATGAGCAGCGAAATTCGCGAAGAAGCGAAGAAAAATCTCGAGGCTGAATTAGCCCTCGTCCGGAAGCAACTGAAGTTGCAAGCATCCGAGTTCCACACCGTTTTGGGAGAGCTGTCGGCTCGAAGGGATCTCGTCGAGAAGGAGCGAGGTGAAGCGACCGACGGTCTGGAGCCGGAGGTCCTAGCCTCGTTGAAAATTTCGGTCAAGGACGCGAGGCGCGACGCGAATCAAGCCTTGGAGTCCTTAGGAAAATTCAGAACAAGCATCGATGACCGATTCGATCGCGCCGTGCAACGTCTCAAGGACCTTGAGCAGGCCGCGGATCAAGCTCCGCAAGGATCGGACAACGAGCCGCTCCCTTCGGGTAGAGAGGGCGACCGTCGGTCGAAGAAGGACAAGCCCGCTCGGCAGCGGAGTTCCAAGTCGAAGCCCTCGAAGAAGGACAAGCGACGTACAAGCAAGGGTCACTGTAGTGACGATCCGGAGAACCGCGACTCACAGTCGGAGTCGCTTGGTCCCTCCGAAGATGGTTACGGCGGTTCGTCGAACCATTCGGGCGATTCCGAACGCCGTTCAGAAGACGGAAACGGAATTTCGTCAAGCAAGAAAATTTCCTCCAGACGAGGCGGAGTCACTTCGTCCGCCTCGCGGAGAGACAAGAACGCGGAGCCCGAAGATTTCGCAACGCGGCGAGGGCCGCGATGGGAGGAGTTGGAGGAGCTGAATCCGACCAACTACCTCTTCAAGAAATTACTTTCGTACCGAACGTACCGCTTGCGGAACCCACAGACATATTTGTCAAGTTCCCGGCGGACCGCCGTGCGAAAAATCAGGAGAGATATTCCGCCTAAGGTGAAGAAGGACAAGACGTTCACAGGTGAGGACGGGGTCCTTGTGTTGGATTTTTTGGCAAAATTAGTTCAAGAGTTCGATACTCAAGAAATGAACGAGGGGCAAGCGATCCGCCTGTTGCCTGAATTTTTAAGCGGCATCGCCTTGAGACAGTACACTTCGGTGTCTCAGACGGCCGGGGCCCATCACGGAAAGATATCCGTTTGGCCAGAGGCCGTACAGTGGTTGTTGAGGAGTTTCGCAACCGACGAAGCGATCCGTTAAGCTGTGCTCGCATTGCGATAAGTTCAGCAAAGACCGTCTGAAGACGAGATGGAATTTTATATCCGTCTGACGGACGCAAGCAATCGATGTGGAAACGTATATTCGACGGAAGAACAAATGACGATGTTTATTGAAGGACTCGATTCGAGTATCAAGCCGATGGTATCTCAATACCGACAAGACAATCGGGACGTTTCGTTTTTGAGACTAGTTAATTACGCGAAGGAGCATGGCTCGGCGAGCCGCGCTAAGGACAAGAAGACCAAGAAGGTCACGATTCAGACGCCGTCGACAATTAGGGCGGGTAAGAAGCCGAGGGCTTCTTATCTCGGTCGCAAAAGTCATGCCGCCGTCTATTTAGACGAGTCAATTTCCGCTTCAGATGAACGCGGTGCGCACGGAAGCAGCGAAAATCACTACGAAGGAGCGTTGATAGCCGAAGGCGAGTTCATTGAGCCATCGGAGCGCTACGGACACGAGGACTACGGGGCAAGCGGGGCGTCAACTTTACCGACGCCCACATACACGACGGAGTCGTTTTCAGAGCCCACGGATCCCGTGATGATGTTTCGGGGGCGCGGCCAAACGCCGGCGCCGCGCATTCCGATGGAAGACAAGGGTACGACGTTCCGAAGGCCAGGCTGGATAGGAAGGCCGCAACGTCAAGGAAGGCCGCCGGCCCGTGGAGGGCCTAGGCCGCAATATCCCGTCAAGACGCACGGACTGGTGTGCTATCATTGCTATGAAAAGGGGCACGCCGCGCCAACGTGCATTCTTTCCCTCCGGGAAATGCACCGAGTTTTGGAAAATTATGAGGCGTTGTCTCCGATGGAGAGGTTAGGGATACCATCGACGAGTTATCTAAAGGTCTAGAACTGGTTCGATTCGCAGACGGCGAGCACGCCGAGTGCTTCAACGCCGAGGTCGAACCAACCCTTCAGAGAGCCCGCTGCGGGGCCCGCGCCGTCGGATGTGAGAAGGATCCCGCAGCGGCAGGAAAACTAGAGAGGGGAATCTCGCATGAGTCGCGAGAGGCACAGGGTCGACGTACTGTGCCCGGGGCTCAGCCCCGTTCCCCGTCTCTAAGGGAAAAATCAGGCCTCGAGGAGGAGGTTGTTGGATTGGTGGATAAGCCCAAAGGGCCAGCTCAAGTCAAGAAAATTTTAAGCCGAGCCCGAGATCATCCGCTGGAAGAAGTTCGAAGACCCTGGTACATGGTTAAGCGAAGGGAGTGTCCCGAGAAGATTTTGGTTCTTGCGCGAAAAAACTACAAAGTTTACGCGGACATTGGACCAACAGTCGGATTGATGAGCCGGGTGTTGTCTGTTTTAGACACCGGCGCGGGACCAAACCTTGTGCGAAAATCGGAGCTCCCAGCTGGAATGGAATCTCTAGTGTCCTACGGACCGACCCAAGACATTGGCGACGCGAACAATAGGCCACTCCGGACTCTCGGCACAATTAGAATGCCTGTGAGGCTTGGAAAATTTGTGCCCGCAGCCGAGTTTATTGTATGCGAAAAACTAGCCGTCCCGCTAATTCTAGGCGCGGACTACTGTGACCGGTTTGTGGAAGCAATTTATCCAAGGAAGAAAACGGTTGAGTTGGCGGATTTTTCGGAGGTTCCGATAGTTAGGCGGTTCTCGACGAGAAGAGGGAAGAAGAATCTCGTCCCGGGAGAGGACGAGAATGATGGAAAGGTGGAGCGAATTTCCCCTAAGGAAAAAGTGGCAAGAGCCACAACTATCGAGCCAGGGACGCAACGCGTGGTGGAATGCACCTCGAAGAGGGCGGGCTTGGTTGTGGTTCAGCCGTACTCGTCGTTGTACGAAAGGCACGGGCTGACGTGTACAAATGGTGTTGTTCAGGTCGAGCCTGACCGGCCATTTCGTTTACTCGTTGCGAATTTTAGGACGTACCCTGTCAGGGTGCAAAAAGGCCAAGTGGTGGCAGAATTATTACCGCACCTGAGAGCCGCGCTCGAGAGCAAAACCACCATTGGTGAAGTTCTCGGAATTCAAGAAAGGAAGAAGGAAAATTTTCCTAATTCCACCAAGACGCCTACGGGCGAGGCAAGATGCGAACCGTCGGATCAAGATCGCGAGAACCAGCAAGGAGAACCGGAGGAAAGGCTCTCCGCGACGGCAACTACGACGCCGGAGCGGCGGATTGAGCCTCCCCCGCCCGACGTGGAGGAACTCGACCTGAGCCACGTGCCGGACCGGCTGCGCGAGCGGTTCCGTCGGATGTTGAAGAAGTATTCAAGGATGTGGGATGGGACGCTTGGCGAAATTAATACCACAGTCCATCGGATCGAGTTGATCCCCGAGACTCGTCCCATCGCACAAGCCCCGTATCGGGCCGGGCCTAAAGCCCGCGAAGTAGAAGATGCAGAGGTGCAGAAGATGTTGGAGGCAGGAGTGATAGAACCAGCGCAGTCAGAATGGGCGTCGCCCGTGTTGCTGGTGCCCAAGCCGGACGGGTCAATGCGTTTTTGCGTAGACTACCGCAGGCTGAACGCAGTGACGGTGAAGGACACGTACCCCTTACCGCGCATGGATGAGTGCCTGGACTCGCTTGGTGACACCAAGGTTTTCTCCGCGATGGACGCGATCTCGGGATATTGGCAGATGCCTATCCCTGAGCGCGACCGCGACAAGACCGCATTTTCGTGTCACTCAGGACTGTATCGCTTCTCAAGAATGCCCTTCGGGTTAACTAACGCGCCAGCGACGTTTCAGAGAGCAATGGATATCCTGCTCTCTCCGTTCCGTTGGAAGTGCTGTTTGGTGTATCTGGACGACATAATAATTTTTAGCAAGTCGTGGGAGGAGCACATCGTGCACGTGGATGAAATACTTTCTGTATTGGAGAAGGCAGGTGTGAAGCTCAAGCTTCGCAAGTGTGAATTTTTCGTCGAAAAGATCAAGTACCTGGGCCATGTCGTTCGGCCAGGTACATTGGAAGTGGACGCTGCGCGAACCGTCGCATTGGAACAAGCGAGGTACCCTCAAACGCAGACCCAGCTCAGGAGCTTCTTGGGACTTTGTAATGTCTACCGCAGATTCGTTCCGCATTATGCGAAAATCGCGCATCCGCTCAATCAACTGTTGAAGAAGGGACAACCGGTCCAGTTGGAAGGATTCGACGAACCGTGCAAGAAAGCTTATCATAAGCTCAAGGACGCCATCTTGGCACCGCCGGTGTTGGCGCTGCCGAAGAAGGACCTACCCTACTCGGTAGATACCGATGCAAGCGACTATCAAATCGGCGCTGCATTATTTCAAACACACCCAGATGCGCAACGCAAACCCATCGGGTTCTTTTCAAGAACGTTAGCCGCAGCCGAGAGAAACTATTCTGTATCAGAAAAAGAATGCCTAGCAGTAATTTGGGCCGTACAGACTCTAAGACCATATCTATATGGCGAGCACTTCATCGTGCATACCGACCATGCCTCATTGAGGTGGTTGATGAACGTAACCGACCCCAGCGGGAGATTAATCCGATGGAGGCTCCGCCTCTCGGAATTCGATTTCGAAATCAAGTACAAGAAGGGCAAGGCGAACAGCCAAGCGGACGCCCTGTCAAGATTACGGACCGCAGGAGAAACCGTCGACGAAATCGACGACGAAATCCCATGCTTTATGGCCGAACCGGCCGAGGGTACAGTGGAGGACGAGGAAACTATTGACGCGGCAGACGACATCCTCGCTCTTGAGGGGGGGACCGCCCCTGAGCGCCTCGATCAATTCCAAGCTGTCACTCCGGAGGAGCTCATTCGCGAGCAAGCCGTCGACCGCTTCTGCAACCGCATCAAGGAAGAAATGGACGCCGGAAAGGTGAGAACGTTCAGCATGGAGACCGAGGAACTCGAAGGAACTCTATGCCGTACCGCGGCGGAGTTTGTACAAGTGGTAATACCACAATCGTTACGGGACCGCGTCCTAGGGTTGAGCCACTACGCAAAATTGGCAGGCCACCCGGGAGGCAGGAAACTTTACAAGACTTTGAGAAGGTATTTTTATTGGCCTACGATGGCCGTAGACTGCTACGCAGTCGCGAAGAATTGCGCCGCATGTGCGCGGGAAAGGGTGAAGTTAAGAAAAAACACGATGGAAATGAAGCTGTTCACGCCCAAAGCTACGCTGGAATTTGTCGCCATCGACATCCTCGGCGAGCTAATTACAACTAAGCGAGGAAATCGGTATATTCTCGTGATCAGCGATCGATACTCGAAACTGGTACGAACCGTACCGTTGAAGAAGATATCAGCTGCGCACATCGCACAAGCCTTCGTTCACCATTGGGTATTCGTGTACGGACCGCCGGTCAAGCTGCTGTCCGACAATGGAACACAGTTCACGGCCCGGTTTTTTCAGAACGTCTGCCGAATTCTCGGCATCCGCAATGTGTTCACGACTACGTACCACCCGCAAGCCAACGGCCAAGTTGAGAGATTTAACCGCACGCTGACTTCTGCGTTGCGAAAATACGTTGGAGAGCATCCCAAGAACTGGGACTTATTTAGCGACGCTGTGACGTTCGCCTACAACACACAAGTTCATCGAAATACGAACATTGCGCCCTTCGAGCTGGTGTTGGCTCGGGCGCCGAGAAACATTGCGTTACAAGCGCAACCAACATTGGAGAATTTCAGCTCGTCACGAGCATACTACCTGAAATGGCAGTCGTGGTTGGAAAGCCTGATGAGAGGCGCTGATAAGAGCCTGCGAAAAGAACAGGCACGGTACAAGCGAAATTTCGACGCACGCCTTCGAAAACCGCAATATGAGATCCCACCCGGGTCCTACGTGTTCCTTCGGAAGGAGCAGGGCACGGCTAGCGATCCGAAACACAAGCTGGCACAAGTCGCCACAGGACCTTATCAGGTCCGAAGATCGGATCAACATACTGTAGTCATTGCCATTGGCGATCAGGAGGAACGCGTATCGCAAGACAGGTTGGAGTTAGCCCCAAGCCGGATGGACTATGCGCCAATAACTGGCCTACGGTAGGCGCTACAGTTCCTGGGAGAGCCGGTGCTAAACGAAGAAGGAGAGGTAATGGAGGACGAGGAACGTCCTCACACCCGTGCGCCTACGACGGGGGACCAGGATAAGTTAGTTGGTCGAACGTCGACAGCGGAGACACCTCCAGACCTACGCGAGTTCGGAAAATCCAGAGAAGAGGATGAGTTGGAAGATCTTCGGAAGGGGGAAGGACAGTTGGACACGCAGGAAGAAGGAACCGAGAGTCAGGAGTATGTGATCGAAAAGATCGTGGACCATGGCTACGACGAGGAGAAATTAATTCTCAAAGTGAGGTGGTATGGGTATACCAACGAGGACGCAACGTGGGAACCTATTGAGCAGATCCCCCGCAGCGCGGTAGTCACATATTTCCGAAGGAAAAAGCTACCCTTACCCACGCAAGCGTCGCACGCACAACCGGGATAGCCATCGTAAATAGAACTAGTAGGTTAGAGAAAACAGAGAGGTCAGAACTTTGAGGAAGTATCGCATCTACGAGGTGCGCAAATAAGGAGTTTGAAGGAAAGGAGGACAAGGCAGAGAAGCGAGACTGTATCCTTGGATGAGGCATTGAGCCACTCGGAAAACACACACGCATCATCACGGCACGCACGAGAAATGACGTTTCGAACAGGCGAGCCGTTCTTGTGGCGCATGAGGTAAAAAAATTAGGCCTGTCGACAACAAACTGCCAAAAAGGCGACACAAGTGAGAAATCGATTTCCGCATGCTGCGAAATTATAATCGAGAAGCAGGGAAATACTGCTGCAACTGCAGTCCGCACGCAAAGTTGTTGTCGCTTGCCAAAACCGACGGCCTAAATATTCTAAGTCGTCCCGCGGTCGAGTGACACCCGACCTCGCATGACGACTGACTGACACACGTTTCCCACCCTCGACGAGCAAAGACATCCGTCCATAGGGACCACCATCACGAGAACGCAGCTACAATTAACCCCGTACTCGTTTCGCGCACGCAAAGTCGTTGGCAATCCCCACAGTCGACGGCACCAATACTCAAAGCCGTCCACCGACACAGTCGCTCGCATCAATTCTTTCGTCGAGAGGGACTTACTAACCCATTGGCCACATTAACCCCCTTTTTCCTCGATTTTGTTTTTGTACTGTTTTGTTTCGTTTTTCTTTGTGTTCTTGCTCCTTTTTTTTATACGACGTAGAAAGCGACGTCCCGCATCGCGGACCACGAGGAACGAGCGTTGCGACGCACACCGGTCAACGACCCTTCAGTGAGGGTCCACAATCAAGGGAGACGGGCGAACCGCCGATCGTAATTAATTTATTACGCTGTGTCTTCCAGCCGAAAGGGAGAGCGGTATTTTTCTAAGCTGTACAAGGACGTCAATTTGCGAGATTTCGTAGGCCTGCCTCAAAGACAGTGCCGGGCGAGTAATCGGAGAAGATTCTGCCCGACAAAGGACGAAGCACGGATCGGAGTTATACCCTAGACCGGAATTTGTCAGCACGAAGATGCTAGAGCCGACGGCTTCTTGGTTTTTACCGAGCGTGTGAGCCGCAAGGGCAGAACGCTCACAAAAGAGGTCTGTCATGAAACCGCTTTCCCATTCCGGACATTGAAATGTATTGGACAAAACAACAACCACGAGAGGGTGCGGGAAAAGGGACAGTTTAACTTGGAACAAAAGGAGTTACAGGTTTGTGCCACATCCTGACAAAGATTGAACCTATATAGTGGAACTACAGTTCATTTCTACGATCGAGGATTATCTGAAGGCGCGGAGCAAACATGCCTACGGCAAGGAAGAGAAGGGTCATGTTTTTCGTACGCGACGGAGGGAATGCAGGGACCGCGGTGACCACGTTGTGGAATGCCCCCGGGGTTTGGGCTTTCCTTACGGAATGTTCGATTTGTTTTCGACACAAACCAACTCCCTAGAGGATCGAACAGCCAACGGCATGAAGCCGTACCCCTTTTTGCTGTCACCCCCTGTCCAGACAACGTCATCACGCATCTCCCCTCCTTACCTTTTTCCCACTTCTTTGAACAACTTGCTACCTTTTTACTTTTCCGTCCCTCCTACTCCTCTGCTTTTCTAATGTCATCTTCTTTTCTTCGTGCTGTTGTTATCTCTTTTTTTTGGGGAAGGCAAGTCAAGCAGACACACCGGATTAGGAGCATCGAAAGGAAGTTTATTTTAAGGCAGAACCCCGCGTCGAGGAGAAACAAGAAGTTGCAGAGTAGCTTTAGAGGGACCCTGCAGGGGAAGCTCCACGCGCGCCATAACGACGTATACCGCCGGTGGTCGAGGCTGTGACAAACCCCGGGCCGACCGAGACACCAAGCAGGGACATTCAGATTGGTGAAGACAGACGCCGTCCTTTCTGGGGACAAGAGGAGGACCATGGAAGAATCGAGAAAGTCGGACCGCTCCTGTGCCCTACTAAGCATCCACGCATGACACATCGCGAGACACAAGCAAAGAGAGGGTAACATAGAGCCGAGAGAAGTTACGTGAAAAATACTGCATCAGGCGAAGGGGAGAGTCGTGGGGTGACATGGAGAACGACATAGTGAGAGGCGACTTTCCGCATGATCGTTAACATGGGCGATGCATAACAACTAACATTGAACATCGCAGAACGAAGGGAATGGCATCGACTACTCCCATACTGTTCCAGGTCTTGCAAAGCACCGTATCTATCACCGCCCTAATGTTGACCTCCGCACACGCCCCCCTCGTTTGTATCCATTCGAATGGAAATTGCAATTTCTTTGGACATGTTCCGCAACGGGGAACCGAACTGCGACTGCAGGAGTACCCGGGTACTCCTGCAGTCGCAGTTCGGTTGGCCATACGAGGACTTAGTCTGTCATCGAGACACGAAGAGAGGGGAACCCGCAGGCCCCCTCGGAGCCACGAGTCATTGCGGTTGACTTAGGAATGCGCGCTCCCCGCCAGCAAACGCACGGGGAAGGTGCGTGCGCACCACCCGAACGCCTTTAAAAATATTTAACAAAAATTAAGGGGAGTTGCAACCGAGATATACAACCCATTTTGTTGGCATGAGCCACGGCCGCCGATCCACGACATATTACACTGCACCCGAAGGGTGGAGCTCGACTACGACCCCTCTTCTCGCGCACAAGGTACCAGTCACCACTGTGATCGTTTAATCATGATGATCACGAGCGTACTTCGAGAAGAATGACATTCAAGGAAACGGGAAAGGATGAAGTCCTACCCACGCGACTGTCGGGAAGTGCATCGAGCGAGCGCGCGCTGTAATCCCATAGCGAAGAAGTTTCGCCCGTCATTTTCGAGACCGCCGGTACGCTAGGCGAATTCGCCGATGGTCTCGCACACGAGTTGTTAACTGGTTTTCACGACCTACAGCCTACACGCGCCGCCCCGGGTCCCTGACGACAGAGCGAGGGGAGCCCGCCCGACAGCAAGGACGAAAACGCCAAGATAGGCGAACAGGCGGATGACACTATGTGAGAATGGGGTCGCCGTGAACCCCGAACTACCATCTAAATGCACGATCCGAGACAGGATCAAGATGGTTGCTCATCGCGATGCGATCAACTAATCGTAATACGTATGACTGGACGTGTACGTGGAACCCTCGTCGCCACCTCAACTAGTTACGAATCGCCGTCAGGACACAATGAGATCACAGGCAACGACATTGACGTCTCCACACCTATCGTGTCGCGAATCTGAGTCTGCACGTATGGGATGATGTCCAAGAGAGAGAGGGTAGAACCTGCGTGTGAATGAAACGGGTTCTTGACACCGCCGGAGTCGGGAGAGCAGAGGTTTCCTCGCGGAGCTTCCGCCGTCGGTTCAATATTTTTTATGGCATGAAATGTGAACAGGGGAAAGGGCTTCCGATCGAGGAACAAAAAAAACGGACAGCAATGAAACGGAAGGACGCGGAAGTGACGAATGCCACTAAGGGCGTACAGGGGAACTGAGCCGAAGGGGCAACTACAACAGAGAAAAGTTGTAGGGAGTGGTGGTAGAGATGCTCATTGTCAGAATGACAGTTTTCGAGGGATTAGAAACCCGAGGGCTGCTCGATGCGCGGAAAAGAGGAGGTAAGTGAGGAACTCGAAGAGGTAAAAAGGAAGTGACAAAAAGAGGAGGTAAACCACAAAAGAGGAGGGAAGTGAGGAATTCGAAGAGGTAAAAAGGAAGTGACAAAAAGAGGAGGCAAACCACAAAAGAGGAGGAGAGGGAAGACGCACATCGAGGATGGGAGAAAGAGAAGGCGCCGGAAATTGGGGGAAATTGAGAAAAAAAGAGGAGGAAAGAAAAACGGACCGCCTCAGAGACTCTAGGGGGGGACCGTATTTCCTTGAGCAGGAATCTCCAAACAGGCAACGGAGCAACTGAAGATGCGATCATTGACGACGTCTCGTAGACGGCTGAACAAAAAGGGGGAGGGCGACTAGAAAAATTGTCAGGGACCGCCATGCCCCCGCCTACGGCGAGAAGAGGGTGAACGAAAGGAGGAAGTCGGAGATGCCGTAAAATACGCACGTTGCCGTTCCCGTTAGGCGGAGTCAGGGCGTAGGAAAAGAGGGAGAAAAATGGTCAAGGATAAAGAGGAGGAATTGAAGAGAAGGAAATATAGGGGAATCAAGAAAGGGAGAACTGAAAATGCAAAAGAGGAGGAAATTGGAAATAACAGGAGATTCGCAGGTGAGTTCTTTTTATCGCCCAAAGGTCGTACGATAAAGTCGCTAGTCGACTATCAGACGGGCAGGATGGGAAAAGAAGGACAGGTCGCAAGGAATTGCGGTAGTCGCCGTCTCAACGAGACTATGCCCCAAGGGATTTTCCCTTTGGAAGGGAGGTGACAAGCCGAGCTAGAACTCACAAGTCGTCTAGGGACGCCCCCTGGAGAGCTTCTCCCTCCACACCATGAGCCATGAGAAGGCGATGGTAAGCGGCGGCAGCAGAGATATTTTCTTTGGGAATTGCGGATGATGGAGGGACCGAGGTAGGGGCGAGGAGCGGACCCTCAGGTGAATGGGAAGCCGGACGTGGGGTCGGATTCCCGGCCGACGGTGGGGCTTCCCGAATTGAAATGGTTTCCGTCGAGCAGCCCGCAGGAGGAAGCTCGACGCGCGGAGGAGCCTGAGGGCGGGTCAAGCTCACGGGTGCCGTACATGACGGCAATGGCAAGGTTGGGATGGGTGTGACGAGCTGTCCCTCGCGTGAAGGGGAAGCAGGAAGTGAGGTTGGATTCACGTCGGAGGAAGACACGACTCGAAGCGACAAGGTTTCCGCCGAGTTCGTGGAAGGAAGTACGACGCACACTGGGGCCTCAGGCGCGGAGGGACGGACCGGTGCAGGGAGAGGGGAACTTGGGGCCGAAGGTCGAGAGCACATCTCAGGCTCTCGAGGATCCGCGTTCACCACAGTAACTGCGTTGGGGGTTGGTGGTTGATTTCCGAAACGGCGGCTCATCTGGGCCTCCCAGGCAGAACAGAGGGAGGAGGACCAGGGGTTGATCCACACGAAGTCGCCGGCAGCTGGATGATTTCTACCAGGGGAAAAAGAGGGTCGCTGGCGTGAAAAGGACCGAGACGAATTTTGTGGAGGAACGCAATCCCACGCTACGGTCTCGATCATATCGAGGAGGGCGTGCACTTCACGGTCCACATCGGACCCGCCAAGGGGGACAGAAAAATCGAGGAGACGCATCTGTTCGCGGAGTTTCGAAGGGAGGTGCCACAGGCGCCAACAGTCGAAAACTTCCCACAGGAGGGTGGCGGCAACTTTCACGCACCACTCCGTGAGAAACACAGTCCACAGCCCGTGCTGTGGATTGCGTAAATGACTGCCGTAATATGTCAGGATGGGTCCTAACTCAGCCCAGAAACCCTGACATACCTCGTATTGACTCCACCAGGACGGGGTTCGTTGGTATCGATTGGTGTAGTGCTGTCTGGAAATTTCACGAGCCTCAATCATCTGGTACGCCACGAAGTACCCAGTGTCGGATCGGACCCGACGTTCAAAGCGCACAGTATTTTGGAAAAAGAAAATACCGCCGCGCTTCGTATGGCAAAAGTTTGTGGGAAGAATGGCTTGGGTCCAAAACATGGCGTCGGTCGTGACGGTCCGTCGGTTGCGCCACAGTCGGTCCGCCTCGGACACGGGGTCATCGTAGGTGCAGTCGATGAGTTGTCGAGGTAGAGTCGTTCCACCTCCGTACGACATTGCCAAGTGTCGCAGTGGTAACCTGAAGGTATGACGGCGTCGGCCATAGGAATCTCGATCCGAGTGAACACAGCGTCCATGAAGCGCAGGGATAAGGAAGAGCGACCGCGCGGGGAGGAGTGACGTAGGATGGAGGTGGGTATTGCGATGCGGGCGCGCGAGTCAAAGGTATGAATGGCCTGCAAAGGGAGGTTACCGGGCAACATGCCCGCATCATCAGCGAAATTATTTTTGATACCGTCGAGGTCGCGGACGCCCACAGAGGAGAACCATTGAGCAGAAGCAAACAGGGCTGCGTTATCACGCATGGTTTTGTTCTGCAGCTCCTCGAGCGAAGGATGACGGCGGGCTACCCAAGAGGAATGGTAGCCCGGATGGAAGGCCGGCTCGGCAGGGTTGGTAACAGGGGGTAGACGGGGTATGGAAGGAAGACCCCGGGGCACTTCGGACTTGCGAGGGAAGCCAACACCCGGACGTCTACGGGTGGCACTATCGTCCGAGTGTTCCGATGGAGAAGGAAGCATGGTATTTTCGTTTTACCCTTGCTAGAACGCCGCGCAGAGTGATTGATGACTGGGAAACACGGTCAGCAGCGACAGGAGATTATACGATGGCTGGGCGTTGCGCAAGGGCGCTCGGAAGGGGGATATGTAGTGCAATACGCACCTGAAAAGGGGGGTGAAAAGAAAGGAAAATATTTGGATATGAAAAGTGGTCCGGGTTGGGGGACACACGTGTGATTAATTGCACAGTTTTAATTTTTAATTCTTTTATTTTATTTAGTTAATTAGTTGGCATTAATTTTGCTGACATTAGATTAGATCTAGGATCTAGCGCCGCGATCTACTGTAGTGGCTCCGGCGGGGCGATATATACCTTAGCCCTCTGACGACCAAGTCAGTAAAGGTAACCCGAGTTGCCAGAGTCTGATATCGCCTTGGTTGAAGTCCGTCTTTTACAAGACATTCCCTTTAACTACAGATTACTTTATCCTTTGCGCTCGGGGGTCCCCTTTTTCCTTACCAATTTTCCTTTATTTCCCTATCCTAATTTCCCTTAATCTTGAGTTGGTCCCACCTTGTAGGATTGCGATCCGCAACGTGACGTCATTTGCCATCGGGCTTTTGTGTTGGTGCACCAGTGGTGCTTTTCTCAGTGTTGGTTCCATCGGAATCTGGTTGCGACCGATCCGTTGTTGGTACTTTGCCATCGGGCAGTACGACGGTGTAGCGCTGCTACGTTTTCTTCTTTCCCGACGGGCTACGTTGCGACGTCCCCGTCGAAGACCTTATCAAGGGTATAAGGTGTACAAGGCGCTCTTCGAGCATGGGATTTACGACCCATCGGACCAGGTTTACCTAAACACCCCTCCGAACTCGTCGAGCAGTTGCCTTTACAAATATCTACCACCATTTACTGATCCCGGGCTGGGCCCTTCTCTTTGCCCCCTCCCCTATCAGGGATCCGAGCTACTGCGGGCCGCAAACCCGCTTAAAGAGGACAGGGAGCTTCGAACACTCCGTAGCGCTGTGCCGTTGGCAGTTGTTGTTTTTGTTGCTGTTGTTTGTGTTGGACCGTCGGACCTTGGTCTCTGCCTAACAGGCGCATTGCACTACATTCTATCCGAAGATAGTTTGCGGTTAAAATATTCCTCTTGGAAAGACAATATCGCACGGGCAGGACGCTTGTGGGGTGTAACGACCCGCACAAATTCCATTGCCCCCTGGTAACCTTTGTCCGCAATAAGGCACCAATGCTCCGGAAACTCCTCAGAATAACGTCCACCATCTGTCATTTGCCCCTCTCCCTCACACTTTCGCAAGGCTGTGTCGTGAAAAGTCTTGTTGCGGTGCATAATATCGATGTCCGAGTAGGACCCCGGATAATGTTGTGTAGAATCAATCGCAAACCGGGTCGGTAAGACCGAAACCTCTACTTTATACCCATATAATTTGGGAATCTAAAAAATGTATTCGGGGAAGCACAAATGCTTCCCCGAAAAATATTTTTTATATTCCTCATGATTTCCCGATGGCCGATTCGTATGCTGAAACGTCACGTCAGTTGCCTACAACGCATTCCTGAAATTGATAAAGGGTTTCGCTTTCTCTTCCAATACAGTCATGCTGTGATGCTCCATCGTCTGGACTACAAACTGACGATAGAACTCATCCGTTATTAGACGGATGAAATTCATTATAAGACGCTCGAACGTTGGCCCTTTGATCTTAAAAATACGCCCTAGGAGGTCCCAATTACCGCCGTGCTTGAGGACCTTAATCACCATAAACAAAACGTCTTTGCCCGTAAACGGAGATTTGCGTCCACGCCCGACATTGAAGGTTGACGTTATAAAATCCGCGAACGTCGTCCAAATGCTTTGAAATTCCGAATATTAAAGTTTGTAATTTGGACGATTGACGCAGACCCCCCACTCTGGTAGATTGTGTCGAGAATGGGGGACGGAGAGTCACATTCTTCGTCAGAGCTGTCATTGAGAGGTGTAGTCTCATATCGAGAAAAAGCTTCATCACGGCGGAGGGCTGTGTCGGCGAGGATCGGGATACCGGCGGTGGCCGCGGTGGACGAAATATTCTGCATGTCGGAGTCCGTGATGACGCGGGGCACGGCGCTGAAAGTA
>NW_005179327.1:0-14554 GCF_000350225.1 Chondrus crispus
TCTAGGTCTAGACAGTCGCTATGGAAAAATACTTGTACACTATGCGACCAGCTGATCATCGCCGTGTCCGTCTGGATATTTCCCAAAATGTGTCTTTCGAACGTTCGTGTTTGTCAGGATATTTCCCAAGACATATCTATCGTTCGAACACCGCTCCCGTCCCGAACCCTCAGACCTCGTCGCCCCATTAATTCCCCCGAATCTCGCACCCTTCGCCCAAAAAATATACAAACTATATGTCCCTAGTCGCACTTTTTAAATTCACCCCATGCAGCCTCGATTTGTTCTTCTCGAACTTCCGACCCACCTCAATTGTGCAACATCTCACACGTATCCAATCTATATTCTACTCAAAACAACTTCATTTCACACCTCTATACCTAATCACATCCAAGCTTGTGCCGTTGCTGAGCTCTACAACGACATCCCACGTATCACATAGAAACTGTACAATCGCTAGATTACGATTATTTCCCAACTACAACTTCAAATCATCCGTAGAGTGCATGCTAGTGTAGGGTTGTTGCCTCTTTAACTTCCTGCGTCAATTGGCGACAATTTTAACAACCCACGCAAAACATCAGCCGCCTCCATGCTTTGCTATGCCATCATCAAAATCCACTATCCTGCACCACTCGAGCATATCAAAATTGCGTCGCCCAACCACACCTGAACACAACTAGAGCGGGCCATGACCTAGACATTTTTCCCGTCCATACAATTCTGTATCCCATCGTGCAGATGCTTCCATATCATTGCCACATTACCCTGGAGGCAAGGGTCCCCGCACATGTCCTGTTGGACTCACTTCCGCTCGTCGTTTTCGACAGCAATCAGTCCAACCCCACGTGCTTCACACAATCTGCGTCTTTTTAAACTTTTTCGCCGACACTCATTGTTTGCTGTAACTGTAGTACTGTACACTAGTACCCTTCCCCGAGGGGGCAATTTGGTAATTATTTTGACGGAGCTTACAGTAAAAAGTGTTTTATGGCACTATCCTGGGCTACCAAAAAGCGTCTGCTACAGCCAGTGGGATGTCCATGTGCCATAGACGACGAAAGGACGCGGGCGAAAACAACCTGTTTGAACTTCAAACATGTTGTTTTCGCCCGCGTAAAATGTCAAATGGCCTCAAACTTTGAAGCCATTTGACATTTTTACACACGTGCAGAAAGGGCTCAAATGAGAAAAAGGGCAATTTGGTAATTTTAGTTATGAACCGGAAAGCAACAACTGACATTGCACAACCTCATCTTCAACGCCTTTATCCTTCCTGAAGGCATGCTTCGAGAGTGTACGGTTCATTGCCGTACCGTACCTCGCCCCAGACGTGGGCGAAAAATGCTCGTCGCGTGGGGAAGAGAGCGGGATCTGGTTTACTGATTCCGACGTTGACTTTGCACGGCTATTTTCACTCTACAATCGCAGCTGTACGCGCTTGCGTTCCCGCTCTGCTTTCTTCTCACCTTTGAGTCGCCTTTCAGTAGCTAGTTTTACGTCTCTCTCTTTTCGGCTTTCAATTATTTCGTCTAAAGTCATATAGAGAGCAAGTGTCCCTATTTGCAAATCAACACTTTTCGGACGACTTGTGGTCGAACTCTTACTTTTCGAGGAACCTGTGCTTGCCATAAGGATTTTGTTCGCACTCCTGCTCTCGCTCAACAATATTTCAACATCACGGAGTCCTGATGTGGGGTCATTTGCTGCCCCAAAATGTTTTTCAGTTTGCGAAAAGTCTGATTGTCGGGGTTGCGAGTTCTTTTTGCGACATTTACTAAAGCTGCCTGGCAACTTTTCGGGTCATATGACACTGTATTTAGTCCTTGTCTCTTAAACCGGTCAGGAAATGAAAAGTTCATTGGCCATAACCCCGTGTTTTCGAAGCTCAACTTAATCTATCAACAGTGATATCACTGTAAGCCAATGTCGCCACCATCAGATTTGGAGGGAATGGCATGTGATTTCGGTCTGTTGGAGTGGCAAAATCCATCCACTCCTTACATTGTTAACGTCTACAAAGAAAAAGGGAGGTATTTTGTGACCAGACGCAGAAGCAGCCACCACAACTGTGATATGCTTGTTTTTTCTAGCTTGACAAGCCACACACCCGCCATTATTAGTAAGTGAGGACCCAAATACTTTAGTTCTCACTCCATATTGGCAGTATACAGCTGTCTCGTCCTGGTTAAAAAGCCGCGTCGGGTCCCTGAATATGCTTGGATGGGAATTTTGAACTTTTTCAATGCTTCAGAGAACGTTGAGATATGTGTAAAATTCTCAGCCGCCAACTTTGCCACAACTTAGTTCTCACTTTTTCGGTAAGTTATGTCTCCATTCACTGTCCGCCAGTGCCGAATGGTGTCTTGAGATGGACTGCCAGATTATGTGCCAAATCCTGGACGCCCACCAGGCGCAATCTCAGTCATAATATTCCGCACATCACTATTTGAAAGTGCGAAACCCTTTTCAGCTGCATACAAAATCCTTTTTTTAATCAAACAAGACTTTTGTTCACTAATAACTGGGCGGCGTCCTCTGCGATGGGCTTCGGGGGATAGGAGGGCGTCGATTTTCGATTCATCATGCTCTTGCAGAGCGTAATAAATGCGATCTACTGTTGCCCGTGGTACTCGTGTCGCTCTCACGACGACTCACCTTTTCATACCAGTACGAAGGAGCGCGCTGGCCTTCTGTCGCTGCGTTTTTGTCAATGCGTCGCGTTCTCGTTTTATTTTTTCAATCGCACTCTGTATTCGCATGGAGAGTCCCATGACTTGTAGTATAACGACCACCGAGCGCGCGGGGAGGTTATTAACCGTGCGGCCGTGCACGGTGCACACGTAGTCGGGTGTGCCCACGTGTAGGGAGCGCGCGCGTTGACTGACCGGCCGTGGCGTGGCGCACGTGTACAGTAGCACACGTGTCTTCCGTACGGTAGTCTGTAAGCAGCACGCGTGTACAGTAATGCCCACGTGTAGTAGCAGCGTCCGTGCGGTAGTAGTAATTATGGCGCCATCTTTTTAATTGTGTACAGTACCCGGCACGCACTAGGCGGCAGGTACTGTACTACTGTACTGGGACAGGTGTCCGAGGCGTCCCTCTGATGAGTTAAGACATGACACCCGTCCCTACCGGTAAACTGGGGCAAGCTCGCCCCCGTCCCTTTCGCGCCTACGTACGTCCGTTTTCGGTTGTCTGTCGCGCGCGCTGGCTTCTAACCCGTTACCGGTCGCTCCCGTTCACGCACCACGGGGCGACTGCGCGTAACTGGCCAGTGAGCCACTCCGTTTTCGCGAGCTCGTCCGATCGGTTCAATTAGCGCGTTGCGTCCGCGCCGCATGCTCCCTCGCTAAAGCCTCCGCCTCTCACCCAACCCAGGGCGGAGAGGAGTTATCCCACATGACTCACGCAATTCTGGAGTTGAAGTCATGATGTCGGTGTTACAGGAGAGAGGTTGATGAAGTTTAGGACGCCGTGGCGTCGCAGGAGTTTGAATTTTGGAGGACTTCTGCAACGCAGGGCAACGAGGGAGGACGTACTAAGTTGTACAGTGTTGGCATGTGGATGGAGCGATTTGGAGAATCTGGAAGGGGAAGACTAAAATTACCAAATTGCCCCCGATTTCCAAATTGCCCCTTTCCGGAAGGGTACTCCATTCAAACTTAAAAAGCTCGTACACTTCAGTGACTTCTACAAACCAATGCCGGAAATTGATCCCAGACTGAATGCGAGTGATTGTGTCCACTAGCAAGTCGACATCACTTATTGTCGCTTGAGGGTTCAGTTGCAACGGGCGGGAAGCTTAAACCATATAACCCTTCTGACAGTAGAAATATGGAATTCAGTCTTGACAGCCGAAAACTCAAAAAGCTAAAAGCAAGCGCACACAAGAAAGGGAATCTAGAAGCACGGAGCCCTGCTCTGAGGGTCTGGAACAGCTAGTAGTGAAGAAGGCAGAGGCACCGAAGGAAGCCTGTCCGGAGTGTGGCTGCGAGCCCAGGGGGCCAGGGAAGACAACTAATAGTTGTCCACAGTTATGCCGTTTTTGTTGGTGTAAGTGTCAAGAATAAAGTCAAAAGGAATCATTTCAGCTCAGTCTCGCGAGGTTCAAGATACAGTATCCAGGGTTTCGCTGTTCCACCCTATTTATAACGCCTTACTAAAATTACCCGTGTACTTGAAAGGCGTTGTCCCATTTATGCCATCACTGTGCTCCCTGGTCCTCCTTCTTTTAAAGAATAAGGTTTCTACTTCGTCCTCTTCTCCGCGGAGAGGCAAAGAGGACCAAAGAAGAGGACAAAGAGGACTGAGGAGGAGAAACATGCAAATAGTAAGGTGGGAAATTGGCACTGGGAGAGGTGATTATAGTCGAGAAGTTAGTTTTCAATGTAGTATAGCGTGATTTTAGTCTAGTATAGCTACATTCTAGTTTTCTATAAAGAGGGTTCGTCGACTGCGAGCTGGGGGTTCGAAGGGAGTAGGCACAACCACCTGCTAAACACTGTTTAGCAGGTGGTTGTGCCTACCCCCTAAACACTGTTTAACAGGTGGTTGTGCCTACCCCCTAAACACTGTTTAGCAAGTGGTTGTGCCTACCCCCTAAACACTGTTTAGCAGGTGGTTGTGCCTACCCCCTTCGAACCCCCAGCTCGCAGTCGACGTAAACACTGTTTAGCAGGTGGTTGTGCCTACCCCTTCGAACCCCCACCTCGCAGTCGGGGTTGAAGGTGGTGCCTGTGTTTAGTAAACACAGGCGCCACCTTCACCCCGAGTGAGCCATCATCTAGAGCCGCTTTCAACAACCGCAAGTTTCCCAAAAAAGTAAGTCATACTTTCCAATCTATCATAACAATTTCCGAACCACTAAACTATTGGTATTTTCTTTAAAGATGATTTGCGGTGGAACAGCCAACGCACCACCACACATAGCCCAGCGAGCGCGACTTCAACGCCATTCACTTTACCTGATACAAGTGAAGATATGTCGCGACCCCCAGTCACAAGTCTCAGGACCTGCAGTGAATGGCTGCCGCTTCCGCCGTGGGAAAAAGGCTCCAGAACAGCCCACGTTCCCATAGATCTGTTGGTAGATGGGACTGTATCCCTCTACTGGTACGCTCCGCATTGATATACTCCGTGCTTAAAAAATGTTGGCTATCAGATACTTGTTGGCGACCGCGAATATCGGTAAAATCGAAAATTGCAACCAGACGAGTTATCATGCTCGGATACAGGGGCCACGGAAGGCACCAAGTCTCTTGAATTCCTGCTGTAACTCTACCCTTTGCAGCGGGGAGAAATGTCATCAATACTTTTACAGCTTTCACTTCAATAGGATTATAGTTTGCCTGGGTAAGGTGATAGGAGTTTGTCCCGTTCATGGATGTACTCATGTTCTCAAAGGCAAAAGGATTTGTTATGATCCTCGTCTGCACACCGATTTCCGTTTACACTTCCTACTTGGAATGGAATCCTCAGTTTCTGCGAAGCGACTAGACGACTTCTCTCCATTTCAGGTAGGACCACTTCTTTGTGTCGGTGCATTGGTTCCGAAACCCTTGCACACATTAAAAGAAACACAAGCCGTTCTTTCCTTTAGTTTTACTTCTCTAGAGATAAGGCCTAAACGACAAGCGATTTGCCTCATATGAAGCCAGCTTTTTTTTGCAAAAAAATATACATTAAATCGAACTTTATGCAGTCAGTTTGGACACTATTCCTTAAACGTACATGCGCTCGGCAATAACATCTTGCAAAACATTGGGATAGAAGTTGTCAATACACAGAAAGACTAAGAATCCAACGAAGTTTCAGTATCTGGTTGACATTTTAAACAGGCATTTGGTTTCAAAGATATCAACACATAACGTTTTGACGTTTGTCAAAGGCTTCTTTTTTAGGCATTCCAAAAATGGCTGGAAAAGACGTGCAGATCTCACCAAACTCCATCCTTCCGCAACGCACAAGTCAACTGCGGTGACGAGAGTATTTTTTCCTTCTTGTTGAGCAAGCACAAGTTGAGAAAAATGAGTCGAAAAGTAGCCTCGTATGAGGTCACTTGTTGTCTAGCCACTAGAGCCCTTTAAAAATACGTGGACAGCAGCCGCGACACATTATTCACGTCTCTCCCAATATTGAATTATAAAGGGGGTTTTCTTTGGGCAGTGTAAAAGGAGTTCACACAAACCACGAAACCTGGAATCTTGCGACATTCAGAAGGGCCCTTAACGTAGGCGGCTTTAGAAAGAGACACTAAATAAAAGGCTGAAACTGATTTGGAGCGCCTGTTTGAGAAGGAGGATGGAGGGTTTTTGTGGATACTCTTCAAAGTGCCTCCTTCGCGGTAAGCGCATCATAATGATGCGCATAGGTAGTTTGATTGAATCCCGTAGTGGTCTAAATTAAGGGACACCATTAAAGCCAATTCCCTGGGAAGAAAGATGAAGATGGTGTATGGAGGAAATACCTGAGGGTACGGACTAGAACAATTTACCCCATGAATTCTTAATGCGAAGTGAAGAACTGTTGGGTAAAGTTGAATTTATATCTTCAGTGCATTTTTACATGTTGTCTCCTGACGCACTTCACATGCCGCTGCAGTCATAAGATTTCACCGCGAGAAATTCCTGGAATAAATTTGTAGTCGCTGTGAAGGAGGCAAGGAATAGTAGAAGTGTTCAGCTGTGACAGGCAAAAAATAACAGAGGACGAAGTTAAACCTCCAACTGCCCACATCTACTTACACCAAACCCAGGGCCTATCGCTAAGAGAAGTAGTAGACTTCATTCCCACGGCACGCCTTTGAATTCTGGAAACATAAGCTGAAACAGGTGGGCGATCAGTTTCAGCAGGCGGCCCGCAAAGTACCCTTGCTGTTGCAAATGGTCATCCCGTTCTGTGAAAGCGTGACGAAACATTCAAATATGCTGCGAATGGAAGCGGGACGCGCACTGCGCACTAGTTCTTCAGTAGTATACTGGCACGCGCTTAGGTAATGTATAGGAAGCTTGATTTGTCTGGGAGTACGGAACTAGGTGGCAATTTAGCATCATTTAATGTGCAATGCACAGGCAATGACTTTTATGCGAACGAACGAGACTTCCTTCAAAACTAAATTGTCGCCCTCCTTCTGAAACACCTTGTTCTGATTCCCCGAAAGCAAGTGGGGAGCAATGAGAAGGATCATACTGCTCTGCGACAAGCCTGACAGTCGCATGCGATCAAGAAAGGGGGATGGGATGAAGTATTGATTGAGAAGAGCCACTCTGAGTTTCGTAGGCCAAATTCGCCTTCAAGCTCAACACTTTCTTCTATACCCTATAAGGTGTACCGTTCACTTCATCACCCACAGTCGCCTTGTACTTTCCTAGATGTTTTCAAAATGGTTTTTGTAGACCCCACGTTTTCGCTAATGTCGTTTAGATATGACATCATGGAAGTTCATGGAAGGAAAGGGCTATCATTGCTTTGCCTTTGCGTTCTCTTGAAGTTAACGCTAATAAATTGTAAATAGATTCTGTGCTTGGGAAGCTCATGTTTATATGCCCTTGTAACGTACATGTGCCGAAATAGAGTTTTCCGGCGGTGGGTTGGCTTAATTACCGTCTATGGGCCCGCAAAGTCAGAATCAATTCAAACATCAACCAACAAGGGGTTCGTAGTGTCGGGCTCTCACACTGTATGACGAGTGTATGACGATTGGTGAGCTACAGTACAGTGCGGGCAAAGTTACAGTACAAGGATCTCCATACTCTTGGTAGCCCTAGCCTCTGGTGCAAGGCCAAAGAGTTGTGATACTGCAGCAGAAAAGTATATACAGTATGAGACTATCCCTTCGACGTACCTGCCTTGAGGAGGGCTGCTGTAGGAAATCACGACTGTACACGTACTGTGTATCCGCCATGCAGGTGCGCTTGAGAGCATTCTGACGTGGAATGTGAAGATGTTAGTACCGTACTACAAAAAATTACTTGCGCTTCTAAGCCAAACAACCGTCTCTAGCAGTGCGCTCTCGCCCAATCTCGATGACACATAGTGGCGTCACCAAACAGAACTAGACGCAGCAAGTCGGAAAATAGACTTGAAGATGAAGAATTTGCTAGAACATAGTACCTCCTGGAGACCTGTATGATACCGGGGAACGTACTGTAGTGGGAGGAGAAGAAGAAGTGACTATGTCTCCCATTTGATCATGATCAAACTTCAGTGTTGCTGGTGTTTGGTCTACCGTAATGCTTTAGAGTCTAAGGAGAACCTTGTTGTGGAGCAGCAGCTGTTGCGATAATACGTACTTGGGCACTTGCATTTCTTCAAAGATCCGTAAATATTGGGACCAACTCAGAATGTCTGCTGGTGATTCGCGACTTATCTTGACTTGAGGCAGAGACTCTGTATCAACATCTACGGTTCAACCGTGCCAGGCATGGGATTGTTGCGCTTGGTGCTGAGAACGAGGTATTGCAAGACTGTGGGCTCATGGTATGTGACCGTGTGTACGTATACGGAATGATGCCAAATACGATATCCTAGCGTACCAGGAGGATGGTTGGCATACCGCACTGCATATGCAATGCGTCTATGGACTGTGACCCACGATTGTGTTGGAGGCTTTTCCGTTCCAGATCCTGGCGCATCACGACATCGGTTGTTTGGTCGACGCGAAGGCGATTGTACGCCCGTATATCCTGAAGCAAGTCATATTTTTGGGCCTTTTCTCAATGACAAAAACGAGTTCTGTACGGGACAATGCCCGCACTTGCCATTTGCAGGTACAGTACAGTTGTTACTGTACCCTTGGGTACATGCTTGCCCGAGCTGTGAAGAGAGGTCGAAGACTTGCTTCGATAGGGGTTACCCAGAAAGTGATAGGGCAAACACCTACCCGTAAAAAGAGAGCTGTACAAACGACACATTATCAAGGGGACCACAGAAAAATAGTCTCGCAGTGTCGTAAATGAAACACGGAGCAACCCTACACATTGGCTGAGGGATAGTAACAGACAGTTGGAAACAAATAGGACCAAACCACTCTGATATGGTTATGTGAGTGTAGTTAAAGAATGTGTAGAGCTTCTCAGAGTATTAGGGACGATGGTACATGCAGCAGCCGGAATTTCACAAGGCGCAAAACACATGTATAATTCGCAATAATGTACTGCGTAATCCTACTCTGCAATCGTGCTAAAGATACAGTATTGCAGGGACGGTTTTAAACGTAGTGTATTGCGATGCCAGTGATGGGCAGAGTGGATAAGCGGGTTCATACTGAGGGAACAAGAGTAGTGTGAGTACTAGAGGCACACAGATGACAGTACTGTAGATGAAAGGTTGCAGGGCTGGCAATGGGATTTTGACGACAATGAGGGATTTCGGCAAGAGAGGAGGGTTGGATGAGTCTGTTGAGGTAGGCGGGTATGGGGTGTAACGGAGAAACGAAATGTTCGTGTGTTGAGTTTCTGGTGCGAAGGATTCTGACGCGAGACATGCACAGAGATACTGGTACTGTGGGCGTTAGATAGTGCTGCATGTGGAAGGATTTAGCGGTACAGTATAGCTGTTATTGTACGCACGCAAGGGCGGAATGGGTGTTGCTCATTCCGTGGTGTTCGCATGCAACATGTGTTGTTCCTTGGATTTGTGCTCTGTCGTGGGTCTCTGTGTTCATCTCTCTAGTGGAAGAGGTTCTGCGATGACGTTGTGGAGAAATCATGCAAGGATGAAGATGACGAGAGGTATTGTTGAAGAACGCGGCAAGCGCCCTTTCGGTGAGTCTTTTTTTTTTTTCTTTTTCTGCGACGTACTGTACAGGAGTATCGTTTTAGAATCACGAGTGCGGTGTTAAGGTAATGAGAGGTGGGAATAAATAAATATACTGTAGCGTTTAAAAAAAGAACAAGTTAAAAGAACAAGTTACGGAAGAATGGACAGCGGCTGGTACGTCGTAAATTGGGATAAGGTTATGTGGTTCGAAAAAAAAAATAGTGGATATGCCAAGTGTTTCGTCGGAGACTCGTAAAAATTCCCTCCGAGTCCAGGCTCTGTACCCGTTTTAAACGCTGTCCACGAGTCTTCTACGAACGGTCAAGCCTGGCTTGGGGCCTCGCGTGAGGTGAGAGGCAATTGACTGCGAAAAGTCGACCCCCACACGGGAGCGGATACGCTGCTGCCGTGAGTCACCGGCGCGGCGCGGCGAGTGTAGCACATGGCACCAGCACCGTGAAAGGTGGGCGACACATTCTTACTCTCGTGTCATCGCTTCCGATCGGCTTGTAAGGCTGGTACATCACTGCTACAGTATGACACTGCCCTGTCTTTAAATAAAGTTAATCCTTTTCGATCGGCACGCTGCGTGCGCCCGCACACAGGGCGTAGTGGTTTGTACCGTAAGGGCCGCACCGAATGTCAGTAAACACTATTCAAGGCTTTCTGCCGCGACTACCGTAAACAACTGGTGCAATATTCCTTCGCAGAAACGGGCACCGTGCGTCCTCGCAGAGCTTCCCGATGCTACGGAATAGTCCTACCTATCCATCATAGCCTTGGTCACCGACCACCGACGTCGCTCAACTCTCGTGTGCTGAGCAGTGCAGCCTGCAGGGCTCCGGCCGCAGGACGAGAGCCCTACTCTCCGTGCTGAGCACTGCAGCCTGAGCCCTATAAGCCCAATAGGCTGCACCGCTCAGCACGAGAATTGAGCGCCGTCGGTTGTCGGTGACCAAGGGCTATGATGGGTAGGACATGGCGACAGCGCACACTATCTTGCTCGGGCTCGATAGGGCAGGCTGTTTTGTGGTGGTTTATAGCTACAGCGACAATGCGACGTTGCTGCGACATCGTGACCTACAGCACCGAATATGCTTCGCTCCCTGCGATGTCACGGCCTAATTCGGTACAATTCAGGGGCGTGCTTTCTGTGCAGAGGGGCGATCATGGCACGGCCAAACGATGTCGCCGACCTGGCGACCACGTGCCGATGTCAATTATTATTTTCACATCACCGTTTTCTTCAGCACATCACCGTTTCTAAAAAACCTCTTGCCCTCTTACCGCGTCCATGTCTGGCGGTGTTTCTTGTTTTGTTTCGACAAGCATTATGGAGCACTGCACATGACGGGATGAGTGTGTCGATTTTCAGCAAACGCACAACCCTAATCGCGTGAAAACCGGTATAAATGTGTATGCATATGCGACGCCAGAAGGCGACGGGCTTGAATCCAGGCGACACACTTCCAGCATGATCAGGCGGCACGGAGACAGCCGACGGCCGACGTGTCTCGAGGAATCACAGGTGACGGGGGGCCGCCGCGCTGGTGGAAAACAGCCACGTCAAGTGAATTCGGCAGGGGCCCGCCCCTGTCTTGTCATGCAACTAGCAGAAATGTATCCCTACTCTCAAGTACTGATGCTCCACTTGATCCGACATGCAGTGATGTTGATGTCGAGGTTTGATTTATTTGAGCTGGTGCAATTACGGTACAGTATGTGCATGTCCAAAAAAAAAAAAAAAACCGACAGCATCATCAACGATGAAACACATCCACGGCAACCCGAGATGCTTGGCATGTACAATGGCCTTGTTTTTTTGCGTTTTGTTTTAAAACTGCAGTGCAAGACACCTACTGTCTAGACGACAAGTGCCCTCATATGAGGCAACTTTTCAGATTCTTTTTTCTCGACTTGTGCTCGCGCAAGAAGAAGGAAAAAGACACTCTCGCCACCCCAGTTGACTTCTCCGTTGCAAAGGGGTGGAGTTTGGTGAGATCTGCACGTCTTTTCCAGCCATTTTTAGAATGCCTAAACAAGAAGCTTTTTTGACCAATCCCAGAACGTTGTGTGTTGATGTCTTCGAAACCGAAACGCTTGTTTTTAAATTGTCAACCGAATATCGAAACTTCTTTAGATTCTCAGTCTTTCTTTGTACTGATGTCAGTACAAAGAAAAACTGAGTTGTCAACAACTGCTTTCCCAATGTTTTGCAAGACATACTGCCGAGGGCATGTACGTTAAAGAAATTGGCTTCCAAACTGACTTTACAAAGTTTCGATTTAATGTATACGTACATGTTTTTGAATAAAAAGCTGTCCTCATATGAGGCAAATCAGTTGTCGTCACTACTGTCTATCTGACCGGGACTTGTCCTCATATGAGGACGGCTCTTTTTTTGCAAAAATGTATAAATTAAATCGATTATTTAAAAGCTGTCTTAGACACTATTTCTTTAACGTGCTCAAATAGCGAATTCAAAGCTGCTATCCCAGTGTTCTGTTATTGCAGAACACTGGGATAGCAGCTTTGAACAGGCCGAAAGGTTAAGAATGTATTGCAGATTGAGTACCTGGTTTCCTTTTTTAACTAACGTTCTTGGTTTTGAAGTCATTTTACATGAGTTTAAAATTGGTTAAAAAACTTTTTTCCCAGACATATCTAAAAACGACCAGGAGGAACATGCAATTCTCACAAAGTTCTTTCTGATCCCATGGCAGAACTCAAGTACGGTGGCAGGGGTATCTTTTGATTCTTGTCGAGAAAGTGCAAGTCAATAAAAAAAATGTCGAAAACTGTTCTCATATGAGGACAAGGGTCCAATAGACACTAGTAGAAGAGTTTTTGGTGTATCCAGTGAACAGACGTGAAGACTTTTGACGTTAGACTGTTTCTCGTTAGAGCGGTAAGCAATGAGTGTTGCTGGAGGGACTTTGAAGCTTCGGTACAGGGTTGTATACCGTTTACGCCGGAGACCTATACCAAGACGGACAGCTGGAACCAAACGGATGACTCTCAGCCGACAACCGACGCTGTCAATGCAGCCCTGTACCGACATCGTTTAGACTCTAAACGATGTCGGTACAGGGCTGCACTAAACTTTAGACTCGCCTCGGGGACGCCCTACAGTGCAGGGCGATATATCGAGGCGAGTCTAAAGATTTTACGCGACCTCTATCTGCATAGGAGCTAGTCAGGTTAAGCCTTGCATGTGGTGCGTTGCACAGCGCAGTCGCGAGGGGGTGGACATGCAGGGGTGTGGTCGGCAACCGGGCGGGTGTGATGGAGGTGATGCACTGGGTTGATCGACGGTGCGGGCGTGTCACCCGTTGAACGGGCAAGACGCGCCTGATGCAGGCCCCCCAGACCACGGCAACTGTACGGTTCGCGGACAGGAACGAGAGGGGTTACACAAGGCGGAGGCAAAGCCGAGTATCGTACGAAGGGTACAGGACAGCGCCGTATGTGCTGTATCGAGTCTTGTTTCGGTGGCTTTCACCGTTGTTCTGCTGGGCGGTAATCGGCGGGGAGGCAGGCGCGGGGAGGGGGCGGAGGTGTGGAATGTGAAAATGGCATTGGTGGAAGGTGTGTGCGATCGCGGAGTCGTCAACGAAGTTACATGATTTGGAGGCGGGGGGGGTGGGGAGGGGACTTACATTAGCGGGGGCACTTCGTAAAGATCAAGCAAAAAGTCTTCAAGGCATGTTGCTGCGCTGCAAATCCCATACGCAGCGTCCCTTCGGCGAGACACAGCGGTGAGCCCGTGGGCGTTGTTGCGACCGTGTCATACCATGGGGCCCACTTTGACAAGCAAGAAGACTGAAAAAGATGTTTTTCGGATTTATTCTGGGGGGCTACCGGCCATACCGCATGATTTCTCGTTAAGGAACAACGTCGCCAACCTTGCTTTCGTAACCAACCTTCTTTACCTAACCTCGCATCCCACCCCCTTTCTTTCCCCTTTCTTCCCAGGGTACACCACCAACAGTAAACTATACCTGCAAGATGCGGTGTCTGCCGCCCCTGCGCCGCGCCCCGACCGCCCAAGCGCTCGCCCAAGCGCTCGCCCGTTATTGGACGGCCGCGAACTCCCCGCCCTGTCGCCATCAACCCCCTTATTCAGCGTGGTAAGCCGGTCCAGCGCCTCATTCCGGCGGTCTCCCGCTCACCAAGTCTACACGTATGTTTGGCTTTTTTAATTCGCGGCATACAGTGTCGCGCGCGCCAGGCGCCGTCCCCGAAAAAAGGGTTTTGGCGACAGCGGGAAAGCGCAAGCGGCGCTCTCGTGGCCCGGCTTCGGCGAATGAATCTTCGCGTGCGACGGGGGCCACGCAACAGCAAATCCGGCGTCTGCAAATTAGGGCAGCCAATCGCGCGTGGCCCCTGATCTCCTGTCCTGCTCGTGTGGCTGTTCGTTCTTCCGGTGCGCTGCCGCCGGAAGCGCCTCCCTTCCGACACGTGTGCGATGCCAAAACCCCACCCTTCCCGCGCTTGCCCCACGTGCGGCACCCGTCCCCAATTGGCGCTTCGCCCCGGGGCGGCCCAGACGCGTGGCCACGTGTGTGAGCGAAAATATCGCTAAAGTGACCTTCTTGGTCAACCCCCTTGTATCTCCCGCGTCAGAGCCCTGCGTATCTCAAGGACTCACAGCCGCATCTCATCGCCTCAACGGGCCTCGTTCCGCCTTTGAGCTCCGCCCCCCTTGTCGCCCATCGTCTCCCCATCACATCTCTCGCCGCAAACCCCCCACCCACTTTATCCACACCCCCGCTTAATCCCTACCACCATA
>NW_005179327.1:14887-17334 GCF_000350225.1 Chondrus crispus
TGGCGCGCGCGCGCGCTCAACCGGCGCGCGCTGCTCGCCGCCGCGCAGGCGGACGTCGACCGCCTCTCGGCCGACCTCGCCGCCGCCCTGGCCCGCGTGTCCGACGCGGAGCACGCCGAGGCCACCGTGAATAAGGGGCTGCTCACCGCGCGCGCAGTTATCACGCAGCGCGACCGCGCCCTGGCAGAGCTCACGTCGTCAAATCAGGAGCTCAAGGGCGAGCACGCAAAGGTCGTCGAGGATAAGAAGCGCGGGGATAAGAGGCTGGTCATACTCAAGACCGTCAGCGCTAACTTGCAGGAGGCTAGGGAGGCGAAGGAGGTGGCAGAGAGGAAGCTGGAGGACGCGCACGCGGCGAATGCTAAATTGAGGACGCAGGCTGCGGCGTTAAAGGAGCAGGTGGAGGCGTTGAAGATGGTCAAGCAGCAGCTGGCTAAGAGAGAGGTGGAGGTGGATGAGTTGGTTAGGGGTAGGGAGGAGATGAGGGTCGAGGCGAAGAAAGGGGCTGTGAGGGCGGCGGGGATTGGCGCAGCTGGGGTTGTGGGTTTGTCTGTCGTGCTCCGTGTCTTAGGAGGGGGAAGGAGAGATAGAGAGGCGTAGGATTTCGTTTAGGACAAGCTGCAGTGTTGCATGTCGATGATCGCGGTTGACGTAGTCCAGGGCCGCATGTCGAATCTTGAGGATCTGTTTGCTTGTAAAAGGGGTTAGTATGTTAAATAGGAATTGATGTATAGATCGATTTTTACTAGAGCTGATGGTCAGCATAAAACCAGTCCCGGCGGCCTTTGGCTTCAGTGACCAGGGGCGTGCCGGGGTTGTAAACTGTGACTCTGCAACGACCACGTGGTTTGTCTGTGCAAGGCAGACAAGTTTTCCATGCAAAAGCGTGTGGACGTCATAAGCTTTTCTTGCCATCGTAGCTACACTGTGATTACTAGCTACAATTGTATGCCCTGTGTCTTCAAGGCGACAGGGGAGATCCAGAGGCGGAATTGTGGGATGTGAGGTGGGTACGGTCAAATTTGAAAAGTGCTGTGCTGTAAATAGAAAACCGTAATGGGCTCGCAGGGTGCATTGCTGGCGGGGGGAAGTGTGAAGAGCTCTTTTTCTTGCCATTACCCGTTGCACACATGTAAAACGTGTACAATCTGGAGAAGTCGCCCTTGGACTTTCGTTCTCTCATCATACAGCGAGTGTCCGACGACCACGCCGCACTCGACAAGAATCAGGATCCTGGGCTTCATTGCCACGCTTCTCAAATCCAGGCCACCTCCGGCCGTGTTGCAACCACCGCCCCGCCAGGATCGCGGAAGCGTCTCCATAATCCACGACGCTCGCGTGCTTTCATGCCAACCCGTCCCACGCCCGTACGATGATGCGTCAGCTGCGTGCGTTTGCGAGCGTGGGCAGCAAGGCCAAGCAGGCTGCGGCGAAGAAAGCCGCGCAGAAGGGCGGCGGGGAAGCCGGCCGCTCCGTCGACTTCAGCGGACAGTCCACGGGGATAGAGAAGCAGCTGACGTCGCTGCTGCGACCCGTGATGCCTCCGCCGAAGAAGTCCGAGGCTGAGCGCGCCGAGCTGCGCGCCAAGATGATCAAGTACGGCAAGCTCAAGCGCGCACAGCACCTCGAGATGGAGATGCGCATGGCCAGCTTTGTCCGCGCAAAGTGGGCCGCGCTTGACGCCATGCCGAATTATAGACGCATCGAGGCTGTCGAGATGAAGCCCAAGGAGTATCCGAGGAATAGGCCCCTTTTCACCGACACACCCCCAATTAAGGGCTTCAATAGTGGAGACATTACAAAGCCGACTTAGGGCAATGCGTGCGCTTCGCATTTTTAACTTAACTTGTTTACGCCTCTCTTCTAAGAGACGAGGCGATTTACCACGCGACCGCCGCCTAGAACGCCCTAAATTGCCTCCAAGGTGCATGTCTTAAAAGCGAACAAAACGTACTAGTCTTTCGATCCATCTTGCACCTACGCGCCTCAAAACCACCGGGTACAGCGCTGCTCGCTTTTCCCGGCGCAAAAATGGCCGATCCATCGCACGCAACCGATCTCCACGCAAAAAAAAAAAACGTCCGTCACAATCACGCGTCCTGAAACCTCTCCTCTCCCACCTCTTTTGCGCTCAACGAGCTAAGTTTCTCCAACAGCTCCTGGACAACGCCATCCTTAGTTGCGCCATCCATGTTCGGATTCGCCTCCACACTCCTCGCGCACGCGGCGACGAACGGCGTAGCCCAATGCCCCTCGGGCAGGTTGCCGACAATTTTCTGATAATCCCTCCACGCGAACGGGCGCTCCACGGTCCCGTCGCGGACGGGCTCAGTCTCCATCATCTGGAACGCCTCGAGCGCGTCCTTCCTCTCCGCGGAGTCGAACCAATCGCGGATGGACTTTCGGGGCTGCCGGTGCCGGCCGCCGCCAATCGGGAGGTCCTTCCT
>NW_005179327.1:17638-35999 GCF_000350225.1 Chondrus crispus
GGGGGTTCAGGGGGACCGAGCCGTGCCAGCGGAGGTTACCGGGGGGGCGGGGGAATGCGGATGGTGGTTGGGGCGGCGTGGCGGGGTGTGTGGCCAATGCGGGACGTCATCTTGAGGCAGTGGTTTATTAGGAGATGGTGCTCCCTTAACACACGTGTCATTCGTGGTTGAATCTATCCTTCACACCTCATCCAGCAAGTCGTCCCCGACTTCGATAGCAGCGTCAGTGTTTATTCTCACGTACCTCCGTCTCCGTTTCTTCGAAGGATGGGGATGATGGAGGACCCGCCCGGCAACCGTCTGGTCCAAATCCAGGTCATCCACCGTCACGGAGCGCGTTCGCCCGAAGCAGGCACTGCTTTCCCCTCCATCTGCGGCTCGGCCGCCTTCCGCACCTTCTTCCGGTTCCGCCCGCACATCCCGCAGCCGCCCCCACTACACCCGACCACCGCCACCTTGTTCACCCCGAACTCCTCCGCTTCGTGCTACCACGGGCAGCTCACGCCGCTCGGCGCGGCCCAGATGTTTGCCTTGGGCGCGCGCCTGCGTGCGCGCTATGCGCAGCTGCTGCCGCAGCAATTCGATCCGGAGCAAGTTGTGCTGCGGTCGACGGCGACGCGCCGCACGGTCGAGAGCGCGGTGGCGACTTTGTCGGGTCTCTTCCCGGCCGCGGAGGAGCATCCGACTGCCGTGCGGATAGAGGTGCGGCACCGTGAGGAGGAGACGATGCTGGGGATCCGTACAATGTGCAACAAGCTTTTTGATTTGCAGCAAGCGGCGCACGCGACGTTCACGTTTCCTAACGCCTTGGACGAACCGGCCGAAAGGTGGCTCAAGCCGAAGACGGGCGACTGGTTGGAGGGGAGTAGACGCGCGCTGGCCTTGAGGGATATTGCCATTGCTATGAGGGAGAACGGCTGCGAAGTGCAGCCATGGGAGCATGTAGCGGAGAACCCGGCTATGAATCTGATCGGAAAGCTTCATGGACCTGACTCGTGGGGTCTCGGGCTTGGACGGGTAGGTGTGCCTCTGCGTACTTAGCGGGTGCGCGGCGGCCTTGCTTCTGTTGAGCTGTATTAACCTGTGTTTGATGTTATCCATTTTTTTTTGTCTACCGTCTTTCTGTTCTCAGTTTGCGCAAGAACTACTCGACGAAGTGGAGCACCACGCCGACACTTCGTGGTGCTTGAAGATCTACTCTGCACACGACACGACGCTCTTCCCCGTGCTCGCGCTCTTCGAAAACAAGGCGCATCGCGGCGTCCCCGCGTTTGCGGCAGACCTCGTCATGGAAACCTGGGTGCCGCTAGAAGCGAGCCGCGAAACCGAGCCGCGTGTAAGGCTCGTGTACGAGGGAAAACCAGTCGCCGTGAGCGGGTGCGAGCAGTACGGAGACCTTTGCCCGCTCAGCAAGGTTCGCGAGGCTGTTGCGAGGCACATTCCCCACGACCGAGAGGGAGCTTGCGGCGGGACCATGGACCAGCGGAGACGGGAGATAGGGGAGGGGCAGAGGGCCGGGGAGGGCACCACATTGTGAGAATGTAGGAACAGCCTTGCAAAGTTTGATTGCAGATACGCGGCTCGGGCATTCAAGAGGGGCTAGTCCGGAGCCGAACGGCTTCCATTGGAGGAGGGTTGTGACGTTCCGCGGCTCCTTTGGCCGCTGAGATGGCACTGGAGAATGTTTTTTGGAAATCCTTTACAGCAAGTGCTCCTTGCACAGCTCTGCAATCTCCCTCGCCAAAGCGTGCATCGGCAAGCCCATGACGGTAAAGTAGCAGCCCTCGATACGACGCACAAGCGCTCCGCCCCTTCCCTGGATGCCATACGCGCCCGCCTTATCCATAGGTTCTCCCGTCTTAATGTAGGCGCCGATGACATCATCCGACAGGTGCGCAAACCAGACCGAAGTCTCCTCTGCAAAGGTCCTAGTTGTGTCGCCCTTGGCGATGAGCGACACGCCGGTGGCGACGGTGTGCTGCCTGCCGCTGAGCTGGGCGAGCATGCGGAAGGCCTCGCCCTCAGACTTGGGCTTTTCGAGCACCTTGCCGTCGAGCACGACGACCGTGTCACTGCCGATGACGAGGTCGTAGTCGGTCTGGCTCGCCGCGACGTCCGCAGCTTTCCCGTGCGCATTGGCCATGACGTAGTCGCGCGGGGATTTGAACGAGGACTTGTCGAGGTTTTCCTCGAATTGAGACGGCACCGGCGTGAAGGGGAGCCCCATGAGCGTGAGGATTTCGCGACGCCGCGGGGACTGGCTTGCTAGTACTATATTCTTCGTTTGAAGCTTGGGTAGGTGCTCCATGATCATGTTACAGGTGCGGGGAGGGCGGCGAGGCGGAGATGCGAGATGGGAGTGGGCAATTTGTGAGAGCGAGGCTGACTACGAGGACGGAGAAGTGGAGGTTTACTACAGTACTGTAGACATAACGTGATCCCTACTGTGCAGTACATGATGGATCAAACGTGTGCACCTGTTCTTAAAGGAGACCCAGAAGTTGTGTGGCGAATGCCAGTACCCTTCAAGGGTACAGTAGGAGGGGTTTGGGATGGATTGCCAAAATTGAATTACTTTTTTCCATTCTTCTGCCTCATCGAATGGCGAGCCGCGACATTGCCGTACGCCACCGCCGTCGCGAACCAGCAGCATCATAACCACCAGGGTCTATCCCCGCGCCCTCCGCCCTACTTACCCAACAAGAGTACTCCTCAGTCGCACCTGCCACTCCAGCTCGAAGGCAGAGAGCAACCGGCCTCTCCCGCAACCATGGGCGCTCTGAAAAAGCCAGAGTCAGGCAAGAACAAGTCATCGGAGGGTGACCTATTCCCGCGCGGCGCGGCCTTGGCTGCCACGCCGCGCATCCGCAAGCGCGATGGCCAAGTGCTCTTCGCGCCTGCCTCGAAGCGGGCCCGGCCGACCCGTCCCTCGCTCGACACTGGCGCCAACGCCTCCGACCCACTCGGCGACCTGGGCGTCACGCGCCACGGCGCCAACCTCTCGCCGTCGAGGCTGTCGCCGGGGATGACGTCGCTGGCCCTCGTCGTCCGCGCGGACAGGCTCGCTGTTGACGTCGTGCTGCCCGGCGGCATCGTCGCCACCGCCGCGCCGGATGAACTGCTCGTCCAGCCGGAGAGCGATGCGCGCGAGTTTGTGCGGAGGGAGCATAGCGACGACAGCGAGGAGGAGAGCGAGGTGGAGAGTGAGGCTGATAGTGAAATGAGCGGCGACCAGGACGGTGTCACCCCTCTGTGGATGACCGTACATGTCGGCCAGGTTGTCCGTGTTGCCCTGCTGTCCGTTGTCAGTAATGATCGTGGGCGGAAGGTTGTCAAAGTTTCCTTCAAGCCCGACCTTGTCAATGTCGGACTCAATCCTGTGCATGCTCTGCGGAAGGGGTTCCCGGTCTATGCAGCTGTGCGTTCTGTTGAAGACCACGGCTACGTGCTTTCTTTTGGTGCCCATATCTTCGCGACGGGTTTCCTGCCGTTTGACAAATGGCAACCGGCCGGCGAAGAAGGTAAAGGGGATGAAGATTCCAACCTCCGTGTTGGGCAGCCAGTCGAAGTAGTTGTTGAGCAGGATGTTGTCGTTCCCAAGAATAAGGAGGGGAAAAGTTTCGCTGGTGTCGCCCAGGTGTCGGCAAACAGAGAAGCGGTTCTTGCCGCAACTGTTAGTGTTACAGAGCAGCTCAACTACCATGAGCTCAGGGCAGGTATGCTTGTCCCGGCCAAGGTGATGATGGAAGGGCCTGGTGGTGTGGCATTGAGCGCGTTTGGAGTATTCAAGATTGCCGTCGACGCCTCCCACGTCCCTCGATCAACAGATGGGACCTGGGACGTCGAGGTAGGCAAGCAGATTCTTACGCGCCTTTTGTACGTGGATGCATCTCAGAAGCGAATTGGCGCTTCACTACTAGACAGCTATGTTATGAAGCTCTCACCTCCGCCTGTTCCTACCGATTGGAAGGTTGGTTCTGTAATGAAGAGGCTCAAAGTTGAGCAGGTGAAGCCTGGATATGGCTTGATCATGTCGTGGGCATCGCCAGAGGGGCAAGACGTGACTGACGGAGATAAAGATGCCACCATGGATTGCTCTGATGAGGACGTGGCCAAGCTCGATGAGGAGCTCAGAGAGGCTCAAGTCCCGTTATTTGCACATATCAGTCATGTTTTTGATTCGAAAGATGTGAAGCTTGAATCCAAATATCACAAAGACATGATTGTCACTGATGGGGCACGGGTCGTGTCTGTTTCTCAGTTTGATGGAGTGGTTAATGTCGATCTGCGACCGAGCGTCTTGGCGCGAAAGGCTTTGTCTCTAGACGAGATTGAGCCAGGTTCTTTGTACGACTGTAGAGTTATGAGCCACACGACTCTGGGTTCGCTGTCTGTTGCCGTTGATGGCGACACTCATCTGCAAGGCATTGTCCCATCAACACACGTTTCTGATGTTTCTATTTCCTCGAAGCGGTTGGGCCAGCACGAAAGCCTTCGGGTCGGCGCCAAGTTGAGATGCCGCGCACTGTACGTCAACTTGCGGAAAGGAAAAGTTATCCTTGCTGCCAAAAAGTCGCTTGTATCACCAAAGTACCCCCTATTGACCTCTATGGAACATGCAAGCAAAGCTCTTCGAGCAGCGCAGTCCAGCGCCAAGAATGAACACCGCACTGCTACTGCAGCAATTTTCAGTGGGTCTGTCTTGCGAGTATTGGAGAGTGGCAGTGTCGTGATCGCATTTTGTGGACAGCTGGCTGGGATAGTACCACATTCTGAACTATGTCTTGGGACGCCGATCGGTTCTACTTATTCTCAGTCTGATGTGGAAAAGCTCTACCCTGTCGGACAAACAGTGCACGTGAGACTAACAAGAGTCATGGTAAAACTTCGCCGAATTTTGGCGTCGATGGACCTGCAGCAAAACGAGCCAAGTCGAAGGCCAGTTCCGCTGCAACTTGGACAATTCGTTAACGGGAGTGTTACCAAGATTGATGATATCGCTAATCATGTGGTAGTGTCAGTAACGGTGAAGCCACACCACGACGGAGATTCTGAGATGAAAGTGAATGCCTCCGAGATGCAACGGGATGCTGAAGAGCTAGAAGTTGATTGTCATCTTCCATTTGGTCATATCGGGGATACCCATGGAATGACGGAGCGAATAGTTTCTGAATTGTCGAAGGGATTTTCCAAAGCATCTGAAACCACGCCTGCTGCGCAGTTGTGGTTGAAAGACCTAATGGTCATATCCATTCGTGATGCGACCCCTGTACTTACAATGAAGCAAAGTCTGAAAGACGCGGCAGCATCAAAGAGGCTCCCGAAAAGCTTTGAGGATGTTGACGAGCTCATGAAGAAGATGGATTCCCAGAAGCAAGGACCTGTCGTTCTTAGCGGATATGTCAAGGCTCTGCTACCCTCTGGAGTTATCGTTGGTTTTCTTGGGGATGCTGTCGGATTTGCGCGCAAGTCTCGTATTGCAGATCATTTCGTGAGCGACCCTGCTCGCGTCTTGAAAATCCATCAGTCCGTCAGTGCAGCCGTGGACACAATTGACAAGGATAGTCAACGTTTTCAGTTGTCTCTTCGTCTTTCGGACGTAGGCAGCCATAGCCTTGCAAGGCAAACGCTTTCATTGTTTCAATCTTTAGAGAAGTGGAGAGACTTCTTGCGGAAACCCAGTATAGAGAACAAAGTTGCAATTGGCTCCATTATTGATGCGGAAGTTGCAGCAAGGCATACCTACGGTTTGACTTTCAAACTTAAGTGTGGGGACTCAGACATTCTTGGGGTATCTCTTGACGTGAACGAAACAAACATGGAATTTCCGAGTGGAGAGGACCTGGCGATGACAGAAAACCTGGAGTTGTCTTCCAAGAACAACAAAAAAAAGAAATCGAAGAAACCAGTGAAGGATGAGCATGCCTCAAAGCAAGAACAAGTCCGAGTACTAGACGTAGATCCCTTTTCGGAAGTCGTCGATGTCTCCCGAGATGCAAAAATCATTGCGGGAGGTTCTAAAAAGTCCATTCTCAACATTGGAAGCTCTTTTTCGGCGACAGTTCTACTTGTCAAGAGCAGTTACATTATTCTAGCTGTCGCCAGGTCGATGAGAAGGACGGCAATAGCATTTGCCGTGGGTCCCACCGTGTCAGATAACCTTGAGATTCGTCCGGGCACTCACGTACAATGCACGGTTTTGGATAAGAGTCTTGCCCACACCAGGCGAAATCTGGTTGTCATTGACTGGAAAGGATTCAGAGAAAATTCCGCAAAGTCTACACAGCATGTCAAGATTGACAGGAAAACTGACTACTCAACCACTGTGTCGCTGCTACGCGATTCCGGCGGCCAAGACGAAAGGCTGGTTGTTGGGAAGAAGTTGGCAGGCAAAGTGACAAAGGCGTTCCCACTTCACGTTTACGTTGGCATTGCACAAGGAATAGTTGGGCAAATTCACGTGACCAATGTTGATTTTCTTTCCGATTCAGAAAGAGCCGGACTAGCGTTGGGTCCCCCGCCCGCGGAGATAGCTTCCCGATTTCAGTTACCAGAAGTGGGTTCAAAAGTGGGCCCTTTGTACGTGGCGGGTGTCAAACGGGCATCTGAAGATCTAAATGCTAATCCAATAATAGTAGATTTATCACTCGCCGAGAAGAGACAGTATCTTGGGGATGTCTCGGAGGGGCAGAAATTCCTTGGGTTCATCACGAGTATTTCCTCCCGAGTGAGAAAAGCAAACGGAACTCAGGCAAAGGAAAACAAATATTCGTACACTCAAGTCGCGATTGGTCCATCGACGTTTGTGAGTTGTATTCGTTCTAACGTCGTAGTCGAAGGTGACAGCAGCGATTTGGTGGACGGGTCTCCAGTCGTTGTGCAGATCACAGATGTGGGAAAGGGAGACACGCCAAAGTTATGGGGAACGATTTCTGAGAGCGGCAAGAAATCTGACGGCTTTTTCGCGGGGGTTGTGCTAGAAGTGAATCCCATCCGTGGCCTCAAAGTGCACATTCCATGGCATGAACGGGGTCCTGACTCTAAAATGAAATCATGGGGTATTGTAGCTCTTTGTGATATTGCAGAAGACTTCGACGAAGTTTCCTCAGCAATATCTAATTTCAAAGAAGGGGATTTGGTGCGGGTCCGGAAGCCTCCTGCTCCTAAAGGACCATCACAGAAAGAAACTGTGATCTGGCTTTCTATGCGGAAGCTGACTGACTCTGGTCGCGATCAGGTTTTGAGGGAGGAAAAAGTATCTTCGTTAAAGACTGGTGCGAAGTTGCGCGGTTTCGTGAAGGCAACGACCGAGAAAGGTTGCTTTGTGACTATCGGTCGCGGTGTTTCTGCGCATATCAAATTAGGAGATCTTTCTGATGATTTTGTGAACGAGCCCAAAAAAGAATTTCCAGTGGGCAAGGTTGTAGAGGGGACCGTGCAAGGGCACAAAAAAGGAGAGTCCTCGTCCCTTATTTCTCTTACATTGCGAAAGAGACCCCGCAAGTTGCTGAAGGAGGGTCCAAAGTTCGGAAGCCTGGAGGAAGGAAGCAAGGTTTTTGGGACTGTGAAGCGCGTTGAAGCGTTTGGGGCGTTGATTGAAATCTCACAAGATGTAACCGCGTTATTGCACAAGAGTGAAGCTGATCAGGACAGGTTTATCGAAAATCCTATGGAGGAGTGGTCGGTTGGCCAGAAGCTTACAGCTATTGTCATCAAGGTGAGCGAAAAGGGAGTACAGCTGGGAACAAAGCGATGCTATTTTGAAGCTGCCGGAATATCTGATTCTCAAACAGAAGAGTTCTTGAAGGCTAATGAGTCATCCCGAGCACCTGTAGCCATCTCCCATGAAGGGATGGATTTGAATGTCACGGATGGCGGGGAGATCATTGACGCGGGGGATGATGAGATTGACAGCGTCGTGTCCAACGAGAACAACACTGATGAAGAAGAAGCGAATGCCATCGATGTAGCAAGACAAGAAGCAACCACACCGGGTGAAGGGGGCAGCACGGCTGACATCCATGTGGTGAACGAGATGGGTAAGACACCCAGTGATGAAGGCGAAGAAGTACCCCCCTTGTATACTGGTACAGGATTTGACTTCAGCGACTCTGCAAGAGGCCATGTATCGAGTCGTGAGGATGAGCCCGATGATGATCTCAAAGACAAGCAAGCTGATAATAGAACTGCCAAACCAGAGCCCGAAAAGAAAACTTCTCGGGACAAGCGTGAGAAGAAGCGACTCAAGGAGGCATCTGAAAAGGCAATCCGGTTACGGGAAGAAGCGCTTGCAAAGAATCCGGACTCTCCACAGACAGCAGCTGATTTTGAACGACTTCTTGTGGGGGAACCAAACTGCTCCGTTCTGTGGATTCGCTACATGGCATTTTCTCTCGCGTTACATCAAGTGGACAAGGCCAGATCAATAGCGGAGCGGGCACTCGACACAATCAGCTTAAACGAGGAGTCACACCGCTCAAACCTCTGGATGGCATACCTCAACCTCGAAGCGCAGTATGGAGCTTCTAATTCTGTTAGTGAGGCAGCTGGTGATAATCTAGGCCTTCAGAAAGATGCAGCTGTGTTCCGTGTGTTTGACAGAGCTTGTGAAAGAGTCACAGATGTCGAGACGCTTCACCTCCAAGCAGCGGGGGCACTTCGCGGAACCAGTACACGCATTGCTGATGAGATGCTTCAACGAGCCACCAGAAAATTCAGACGTTCGAGCGCCGTTTGGGTTGCTCTTGGGGAGGTTCAGTTTAAGTCTGGAGATAAGAAGTCAGCTCGTCGTACATTAGAAAAAGCACTCGCACGCATTGAAGAGACTGATCACGTACGGGTAATTTCGAAATTTGCCCAGTTTGAATACAAGTACGGAACCTCCGAACGAGGGCGTACAGTGTTCGAGTCTTTAGTCGCCAACTTCCCAAAACGACTGGATCTATGGAATGTCTACCTGGACATGGAGACGATCGAATGCCAACAGGCTGAAGGAGAAGCAAAGCAGCAAGCCGTAGAGTCGACGAGAAACTTGTTTGAGAAGTGCACTGCGTTGGGCTGGAGTTCAAAGAAGATGAAATCTGTGTTCCAAAAATGGTTGGCGTTCGAAAAGCGGTTGGGCACCAAGCAAGATCGCACTGAAGTTAAGAACAAGGCACGCAAATACGTTGAGCGCAGTGTAGCCGCGAAAGCATAAAAGTATCTGCTACTGCTTGAAGTCATTGGGAATTCACACAAAAAGACTTGCTTTCTATTCATCCCCTATCGATGAGCATGTCTCGCACTGGCCCGCAGTAGCTAGATTAAAAGGGAGGAAATGATAGAGAAAATCTGGCAATTGCAATTGTGTATGTACAAGTAGACGAGCGATGTAAGTTAATAAATAGAGCGGCAGGCTAGTATCGAAAGCCGTGCTCTGCCTCACGGAGTTTTGCTTGTGCGTATGTTCTCTCCGGAATGATGGGAAAGGGCGAATGAGTACAAAAAGGGAAGGTTAGTATTCCGACGAAGAATCCTGCGGTGATGTGAGCCAAAAGACGACGTTCTGGCATGAAGTTGACATCATCTGATAGTACGGATTCCACAGAGTACATGCAGTCGGAAGCGCATGAACCTGCTTCTTCTCTAGCACAAGCCTCTCACTTTCTAGATTCCATGCAAACAACGACCCATCATCCGATCCTGTCGCTACGTACGCGGAATCCGGGCTAAACGATGCCTCCAAAGGAATACCGCTAACATTGCGATGTCCCGAAAACCTACGGTAGCTCTTCCCTTTATATGCGTCAAACACGTCGACATTGGCATTTGCGTCGGCATTAACGAGCAAAAAGTACTCTCCATCCGACGAATATTTCAAGCACGATGGCACAGAATTGGACGGGTTATCAAGCTGGAACTCCAAAAACGGCCCTTCCTCATACTGACGTGCGTCGTACAACTTGACCAACGTCTTCCAGTTGGGAGCATTATACGCAATGCTAAAAATAAGCCCCTTCGGATCGTAGGCCACGACTGGACAGCCGCTGGCCTTGACTTTACCACGGGCGACGTCTTGGCGGACGTCCCACACCCTGATCCAGGCATCTTGACTGGCCGAGATGAAGCCAGGGCCCGCGGGGCTAGCCGAGACGCTAGTGACTGTGGCTTCGTGTCCCGTGAAATAGCGGACATACCTCTCCGACTCGATGTCCAGCAGTCTGAGCTTATCGTCTCTGCTGGTCGACGCTGCGACAACTGCGGGTGTGGATGCGCCATGCACAAAACGGAGGACGCCGGCACCGTACTTGTGGACAGGGATGGTGGCTTTATGCTTCCCCTGGAGGGCTGCGTAGACGGCGACGACGCCGTCGGGGGAGGAGGAGGCCAGAAGAGAGCCATCAGAGGAGAAGTCAAGGCAAGCGACAGGCTTGCTGTGCGAGCGATGCACGGCGGCGAGGTCGAAGGAGGAGACAAGGGTGTCCGTGAGCGGGGAGCGCGGGACCAGGTCGGAGTCCGGGGGGGTGCGGTGCGTGTGAGTTGAGGGGGTCGAAGGGGTCGAGGGGGGGCGGGGAAGGTCGTCCATTGTGGAAGGCGGGGGCCGCGGATGGGGGAATTGGAGAACGGGGAGGGAGGCGGAGAAGAAAGGTAGTCTGCACGTAGTTGAGGGGCTTGGGAGAGGAGTGGATTACCAAAACATGACTATTGCGTCGACCACCTCATCGAAGGACGCCTTAGTGCTGATGCATCTCTGGCAAACGTGACCAATATCGGGTATTGAACCAATCAATTCAGGATTAGTAAAAGCGCCTTCACAGAGCTAATTTCACGATTCAGGAGTATTCTCGAATCACGCACCAGGAATCTTTGCCGCCAAAACAGAAGCTTGGTTAGCATCAAACAGCAGTCACGTTCTCTCATTGCTTCGAGGATGACATCAGGTGCACAAGCGAGCGATGCAAATCTTTAGCAAAGATAGAAGGGTGATGCCAACATCTTTCACACCGTGTTCGTCACCGAATAGGCCCCAACATTAAAACTACCAACGCCAAATAACCAATGCAACTTGCTCGTGCACTTCAGCGTGCTGCTATTGAAGATACTCTACCGCTCATTGTTGTTGCTATTTCTTTTTGCGGATCGATTGTCTCATTCGGCAAAGGAGGGACGGACAAATACATCTGTATACTGTGTCCAGCCATGGATTGAAAAGAGTTGCAATAAAACTGCCCATCGGTTTGTTGCAATCTGAACAGCTACCCTGATAGCCTCCTACCAGCCTCTCATGTCGCGCCCGCACAACAGTACCTAAACCAGTCTCCTTCGCAGAATTTCTGGGACAAGCATGCTGGAGTTCCCAAGCTGTGGCTTTTCTGCACGTTATCTAAAACAACTATCTCTCAAAGCTTCAGTGAGACGTGACCCTCCAAAATCTGACTTCGGCGAGGTACTTGCAAAGAACGTTGGCTGTGGTCTGAAGCCATGAACATATTGCGTCATAGTTCGTCCTTTGCGCTCTCTTCTTGTGCAGGTTCCGGCTCTAAGCGAAGCTTTTGTTTTATCAGGGAAGCGGCATTGGCGCCGGAAACAGCACTCATTTCCATCGCAGAGCCAGCTGATTCCACCGGAGAAGTGTAAATAACATCTCCACCTGGCAGATTGTGCGAAAACATGGGAAAACGTTCTGGGACGTTAAACTTCGGGTACGCCAACCATGGGAATTGCGCCAACTTTTTTGACCCTCGTTGAAATATCCTGGCCAGAGAGGGCGCCGTGAGTTTTGTCTTGCTAAAAACCTTGAAAATAGGCGGTTCTTTCCCGTCGACGTCATGCCAAACTATGCCGACTGACGTGAACGGTTCGGAAACACCCTCGGTGGTCAGGATCGCATCCGGAGGGTCTGAGCCAAACGTCTTTGAGTTTAGGTACCCGCGTACAAACGTGGCATGCGTTCTCTGAAATTCCCTATCGACGGACAAGGACTTTGCCAGCGCTTCAGGAAACTTGACGTCAGCGGTCTCGTAAGGGGCTGCTAATACCACAATGTCACACAACCAACTGTCCCTCTCTGATTCTAACTTGAGCCTGTTTTTCCCGTCCACCTTCGTCGACGTGACCGTTTCAATCTTTGTGTTGAGAAGAACTTCAGCTTTAGACCGCTTTAACAACTGCTCCACGATCTGCACATTCCCACCGTCGACGGCCCAAAGATCAGCTCCGGAACCAGCCAAACCCACAGCGCCTGAAAAGCCGTTCATCTCTGCCGGATCCTGGCCATAATTGACTCTAGTGATCGCGGCTATTAATTCTGACCCCAGACGAGCGCTAAAGAGCTGCTCCACGACTTCTGAAAACGCCATCTGGCTTCGGTTATACAGGCCGTGGCAAGGCTCAAAAAGCTGTTGCATAGTCTCGCACGGGGGCCACTCTGCACCCGGTCCCCCAAGTGGGTAAATTTTTGCATAGTCTGAGAGCAGGGTGCTCACGAAGCGGCGCATGCGAAAAAGGGCGCGTCCGTAGCGCTGGACAAAGCTGATAGAGTCTCGCATCTTTGAATTGGCAGACGTGCGCAGTACCAAGGAGCTTCCGTCCCATAGACCGAGCGTGCCACGTCGCGGGGGCGCGGCTTGCAGGTCGAGAAATTGGACAAAGTAGCGCATGAGCTGGTTGCTTCCGGCGATGATGGAGGCGCCGGACTCGATCTTCACTGTGCGATCGGCGGTTATGGGGAAATGGACCGTGCCAATGCGGCCGCCTACTTGGGCAGACCGTTCGAAGACTAGTATCCGCGGAGATGGTTGCAAGGGCGTTTTGGTGAGGAAGTGGGATAATGATGCTGAGGCGATTCCGGCGCCTATGACACAGACGGTTGAGCTCGAAGCATCTGAAGCAAAGGCTGTGGATGTACAGAATACTAATATCGCCGCGGGAAGAAAGCGGCGAAACGGAGACATGGCAGCCATGGGCTGCTCCACAGAGATTGGGGGTTGACTAAGTGAGTATCTCTGTTGTCGGCGGAATGTCAATATTCAAGGGTACAACTGACGATCTAACACATTTGGTCTGGAGTTGGAAGCAAGTAACACAGAGGACAAAGTGCGTCTGTCTCTACTAGACGTGAAGATGCACAAGCTTCACGATGCGGCCAGTGCTTGAACGATTCAGATTCAGAAGAGAGGACGCGATAGGGACAGCAGACTTCTCATACCGTATGTGCAGAAGATCTCGCGCGTAGATACGATATGATGCGAAAACGAGTGATGCGGACCACTCACCAAAATCTATGATTCCACAACACTGGAAGACATCCACGTGTACACATGAAATGGCAACCTTCTTCTGCCGGAGACAGGCCGTGAGGCCCCGCTGTCATGTCATCAACAGCCGTTGTCCCATTTTGTCTCCCGTCACCTTGAGAGCCTCCGTTCCTCCCCGGTCTGCCCAAGTCATACCAACACCCCCGTCGCCCTCGTCGTGAATGCTACGAAGGTCGCGTTCGTCCAGCGGAATGGGGCTATTGGATGGTCTTCAAACCCTGCAAGGCGCCCCGCCGTCGCGAGATGCCGGCACTAGCGATCCGCCGCTCAACGATGCCATGGCCCACCTGTCCACCGGCGCCAAGTCGTTCTTCGGTGACTTCGGCTCCTCAATCGGTGATGGCGTCGACAATCTCGGCGACGGTGTCAAGTCCTCTGTCAACTCGCTGCGGCGCATGATGGGCGACGAATCCGTCGACGTTGACGTTGAGATGCAGACCACGCAGCAGATATCTTTTTCGGAGGAAATGGGCGCTATGTTCAACCTTTCTTGGTTTCAAAGAATTGCCCTTTTCGCCATGGTCTTCGGCACGGGCGTCCTCATGATGTGTATATCCTTTTCCTTCCTCCCTGTCATTGTCGTCGTCCCGCACAAGTTTGCCGCCTCGTTCACACTGGGCAATTTGCTCGCCATCTTCTCCACGTGGATTCTCGTCGGACCAAGAGCCCAGCTCCAGGCAATGTTTCATCCCGCTCGCGCCGTCGCTGCGGGTATTTATCTTGCGTCACTGTTCATTGCCCTGTTTGCTGCATTCTTTGGCGGCAAGTTGCGCTATATTATCGTCCTCGTCGCCGTCGTAGCCGAGATATGTTCTTGTAAGTTGACCTGATATCACTCGGATACAGTCCGCCATTGTATTCCACCAAAATGCGCACTTGCTAACATTCGAACATTTTCCTGTTTTTGCCACCTTGTTCTTCTACAGTGGTGTGGTATGCGCTGAGCTACATCCCATATGGTAGGCATATGATGTCTCGCCTCTTTGGACTATTTGGCGGCTCCTAAATATTCCAAGCGTCAGAGGTCATCGCGGCCGTCAGTGTCCGCATTGGGCGTGACCTCTTTGTCGAACGGGGCTCTCGCACCAGGACGAACCCGGAGAGATCGAAAGTTGGATAAGGTCTCAGTGTAGACGCAGCTCATGAATAGCCGCGAACGTCGATAATCCACCTCACCCTCTTCAAGCTGCGATCGCAAAGACATCATCCCGCCGCATGAAATATCGGATCCCACATCCGCAACAGCAAGGAAGCATTCCCGCAAGAGTTGACGAGTTTGAATAGGCACAGAACCACGAGTTTCGTATGTTAGTTCTGATGCATCGGCACCATTTACACAACTCAGACCACGGCGGAGTTCAAGTGAGACGAAAGCCACATGCGACTTGTGAGAGCATATCTGCGCTGTGAGGTGTCATGCATAGCGGACCCATGGAGATAGCCTTTCCTGTAAACCCTATTATCTTTGCACGACGTACCGGTTCGGAGTCGTAGACTTCCTCGTAGCAAGCCGGCGACAGGCATTTGTTTACGCAGTTCTCTTCATCGAGCCCTGGACCAGGGATGTGGTTACCACCACAAGCAGAGCGAGCGCCGCCATTGTTGCACCCTGATCGACGAAGTTGGACGTTGCGTCGGATCTGATGTTTGTCGCGCTGTGGTAGGCGCCCTGCTGCAGTTGTTTCGCATACCAGCAGAATGATCGTACATGCCAAGAAAAACGATGGCAATAGCAACATGGCTGAACGGCTGAACTCTCTCGCTCACCCTCACGACATTTCGCTATCGTGAGACTTGGCGAGGAGCAACGGCAAGTAGCACGCTCCTCGTTGTGATTTACGAGGTGTTCAGTTTTCGACGATCGTTTTTTATGGAGTGCCGCGATGCTCAATATAAAGGTTCAGCCCACAGAAGCACGCAGAAGGGATTTTTTTCTCAAATTAATTTCCCGTTTCGTCGACCCGCTAGCCCTTCCACAACGTTGACGAGATGCAGAATATCGTTATGGTTTTAACATTACGAGTTTACTCTGTAACATTAACACACGGCCCTGTTCCGCACATTTTACAAGCCCGCTGTAGTGTCTACTACACTATTCACTGAGAGAGCTGCGTCAGCACATTTTGAACGATCTTAGAAAAGACCAGTAACAAATTCAACTCTGCATCTGTGTATCTTCGCCCCCACATTCCGTCCGAAATCCTGCGTTCGCCCTCTGACGAAGTGCAGGTTTGCCTGAACGCTGTTTGAAACACAACTGTGGTTGCGTTCCGTTTGACGGATACCAAAACTTTATTCATGCCTTCGGCTTCTATCCCAATACTGTCGTATGATACGCGAGATTGATTTTTTTCTTGTTTACAGGGGGGTCGGGATATAGTGCCATCTTTGTTAGTGCCAGCTCCGATATAGTGCTACCCTTCCGCAGGTGGTACGAATTTTGAGCCAAAAACGAAGGGTCTCCAGAGAGGCCAGTTGGATGGACGTACTGCCCGAGAGCCACTGCCGCTGCAGAAAGATATTATGCATTTGCCAACTCGAATAGAGACTATGGCGGAAAAAGGCAGGGTCGATGATGCAATTGGACATCTGCAAAAGCGTAGGCTGGCATTTATGGCTGCGAAAAAGGAGGAAGTCAATGCAACGGCAGCTATTAATAACAGAAATGCTTGATTAGACTTGAGTCTGTAGTGAAGATGCAAAGTGTGAGTGATGGCGTCCTGGAGAGGTCTTTCTGAGCAGTGATGCAAGGAAGTGGCTGCAAAAAAGCCGTAAATCTCATTATCTTACAGTGCCTGGTTCGATATAGTGCCGTTTTCGGCCCACTGACACAGGGTAGCACTATATCGCGACATCGCGACCCCCCCCCCCCCCCCCTGTACTAAAAATCTGAACTGTGCCTGCCGTGCTCCTTCCACATAAAAAAAAAAAAAACGATCGAGATTCCCATCGCTGCAAAATGGGCACGACGATATTGTGCTGTAGATGGCGCCGGGACTGTCAGGAAGCCCCTCTCGAAATCCCCTCGCTCTATATGCGTCACCCACAACCTCACCGCCATACTCCACTCCCCGCTCCCGCAACCGCGACCTCGATGACTTCGCGATGGCAACCGTAGACCGCGCCTTCACCCAAGTCCGCACGCTCTTCGGCAGGCTGCGATTCTTCCGCCACGGCTGGGGCGACTGCGCCTCCGTGCACCGCACGTGGCTCTCCTCCATCCGCACGGGAAGCACGCCCACGCCCTCGCCTGCCGAAATCTCCTGGACGCCGCTCCCGCTCAACCTGTCCCTAGGCACCTTCCGCTCGCCCAGCGCCCCCTTCCTCCCCGCGGCGAGCGCCACGGCGCGCATCCTCTACGTCCCCGCCTTGCCGAGGGCGCCGCCCGCGCCGGTGGTGCTGCATCTGCCCGCGACGGGCGACCACGGCTTCCTGCGCCGCCTCTTCTTCTACGCCCTGTGGCTGCGCGTGCGCGGCGTGGCCAGCGTCATTCTCGAGGGGCCGTTCTACGGGCGCCGCCGCCCGCCGACGCAGCGCGGCGCGCTGCTGGACTACGTGCAGCACCTCCCCGACCTGGGCCGCGCCACCATCGAGGAGAGCCTCGCGCTCCTGGCGTACTTGCGAGAGCAAGGGTTTGAGAGGCAGGCGATTGCCGGCGTGTCGCAGGGCGGCTTGCATGCCGCCATGGTCGCTAGCTTGTGCGAGGGCAGCGTGCCCGCCGTGATGGCGTTCGCACCACACTCGGCCGCACCCGTCTTCACGAAAGGCGTCCTCGCCGATGTCGTCGATTGGGACGCTTTAGGAGAGGACTGGGGCGATGGGGCTAGGGACAGGTTGGGGCAGGTGCTGGATGTGACACACATTCGAAATTTTCCCATCAGAGAGGACCCCGGCAGGCATGTCCTCCTGTTCGCGCAGGACGATCGGTAAGTTGATTCGGATTCGTTTCCGTCCTTTGTGCAAAGCGGAAAGGCGGCATATATACCACCGCGTTGGGGACGTTTTAATTCCTTGCGTCTTCCGAGTGTTAGCTGAGGGCGCGGCCAGGTCGCCCTCACACTTTCGAAAGCCCTTTGCGAGACGCAAATCGCCAGTTAAGAACAGCGCTGAGCTATGTACAATCGTCCTACCTGCGAAACGATGCTTGCTCCCGCGCGATGTAGCAAAGGCAACCCTGACGCAAACGATGCAGAGGCGTTGACGCGCCCCCGCACTTGCTTTCTTGCTTGACGACGCTTCTTTCTGACCAGCAGATGCATTTGTTTTGAACGTGACTGATGCACTTGTCGGTAATGACCCCCATATGTGAACGCTACTCGCGCTTGGACGCGCATAACTTGCAATTCTGCTGGCCAAACACGAATCCTCGTGCTGCCTCCTGCCTCTCATCTTTGTTTTACCGCGGTTCCCCTACTACCATCCATGTGTTTGTGCACTCCCCCCCCCCCCCCTTCCCCCTCCTCCTTTCTCTCCAAACGTCTCTATTTTTCTGCCTGCCGGACGGACCTCCACCACTGCGCCGACTCACCTGCGAATCCGAATGTTGCTGGACAAAATTTGTACACATGGACCTGACATGAATGGCTTCCGGAACAAACAGGTACGTATCGCGCGACTGCGTGGATGGATGGCAGGCGGCGCGCCCAAACGTCGAAGTAAAGTGGGTGCGCGGCGGGCACGTCACAGCGTCAGCACTACGCATGCAAGCGGTGCGCGAGACAGTGCTCGACGTGTTAAGCTAGAGCGGCGGGGTCGACTATATACATAAAGCAAATGAAAACAAACAGAAGAAGGGCGGCAGCCCGCGGTGGCTATTCCATCTCCAAGTCGCCCCTCCCCCTTCTCAACGCGTCCATGCTCAGCGTGCGCCTGCCCTTCTGATGGGTGGAATCCGTGCCCGCCTCACTCACGCTCGACAAGCTGGCGGGCGGGCTCCGTCCCCCCCTCCCCACGAACGCCGTGAGCAGGCGCATGGCCTCATTCTTCTCGGCTAGCACGGTCGCGTAGTCATGGTCCAGGCGGGCAATGGTGTGCTTGAGCGCGGCCTCCTTCGCCTGGAAGTGATG
>NW_005179327.1:36772-37488 GCF_000350225.1 Chondrus crispus
CCTTCGGGAGTTGGAAACTGGCGCACCGGGAGCTCTGGGTGCGGTGACGGCGCATGGTGGAGGAGGAGGAAGGGGAGGCGGGGGGGTGCAGTGTTGAAGGAGGGGTAGGAGGACGGGGCAGAGGGTTAAAAGGTGTATTCCGCGCCTTCTCTTTAGAGAGCAACTGGACGGTGACTCATGACACGTTCGCGGCGGGAAGTGTGTAAATGGAGCGGTGTAAATGGAGTGGTGTAAATCGTTCCCCCGCGCTTTTGCGACCGACAGTTGCGCCACTCGGTGCGCTGCGCGTGCCATTGTACGCCCACGTGTGCTGCGTGTGCGGCGTGTGCTGCGTGTGCACACGTGAAGCCGTTGGGTTGCCCAACCAAGGGATAGGCGCCAAGTGTCCAGATGCGCACCTTACGGCCCCGCCGCCGTGAAGGGCGACACGTTTGCCAGCTGTGACTTGCCGCCCGCCGCGCCCCTGACAGTGGGGGCTCGCTTCCCCCCCCATCGCTAAATTACTGTCATGCCCGCTGTCAAGCCTGAACCATTGCCCGAATTACAAACACTTCATCGTCCCCCTTGCTATCCCCTCTCTCCGTCCCGTCCTATCTGCACTTGTCGTCTCCTCTACTTATTCCCCCCCCGGGGTTGGCTCTTTGGTACATAAAAACAAAAGGGACCCTATACAGCTTGTGTCCCCTGTTTGGTTTAGTACCAAGTTCTATTGGAAT
>NW_005179327.1:37588-39687 GCF_000350225.1 Chondrus crispus
AAATTTTATTTTCCCCCTTGTAATCCCCTCTTTCCGCCCCGCCATTTTACATTTTTGTTTTCTTTTATTTTTTCCCCCCCCCCCCCCCCGCCTACCCTTCCCCCTCCCTTCCCCTTCCCTCCCCGATGCGTCGCTTCCAGCCAACGCCCTCCACCATGCTTCCTAAGACTTCCAAGCCGGGCTACGAGCCTCTCTCCCGCTCGCCGCCGTCCTCACACGCGCGTCTGTTCCGCTACCTACTTCTCGCCCTCATGCTCGTGCTCACGGCGTCTCTCCTGCCGTCCTTCCTGTCGCCCAAGCCGACGGTCTTCGGGCTGATGATCGACGCGGGGTCGACGGGCTCGCGCATCCACACGTACGCCTTCCACCGCTCGCTCTCGTCGCAGCCGCTGCGCCTCCTGCACGAGGACTTTTTCGCGCTCAAGCCGGGGCTGTCCGCGCACAAGGACGACCCTGCGGCGGCGGCGCGGTCGCTGGTGCCGCTGCTGGAGCGGGCCATGGACCGCGTGCCGGCGCACCTGCGCGCGGCCACGCCGGTCGTGCTGCGCGCCACGGCCGGGCTGCGCATGATTGGCGAGGAGGCGTCGGGCCACATCCTGACGCACGTGCGCGCGCTGCTGCGCGACTCGCAGTTTCGCTTCGACAAGGACGAGTGGGCGTCCATCCTGGCCGGCAACGAGGAGGCCGTGTACTCGTGGGTCACGGTCAACTACCTGCTCGACCGCACCGCAGGCGACACGGTCGGCACGCTGGAGATGGGCGGCGGGTCGTCGCAGATCGCGTACGTGCCGCGCGAGGCCCCCGCGCAGGAGGGAAACTGCTCCACGGCTGACGAGAAGATCGCGTTTAAGGGGACGGATATGCCGCTGTACACGGTGTCGCACCTGGACTTTGGGCTGCAGAAGGCGCGCGCGATCGCGCTGGACAAGTTTGAGGCCGGGGGGTTGTTGGAGGACAATGCTTGTATCAATGCTGGGGCGACGGTGGAGATGAGCGTGCCGTTCAACGACGAGGGGAAGAAGGTGGCGATGTCGGGCAGCGGTGACTATGGAATGTGTCGCACGATGGTGGATGAGGTGCTGCTGACGCCCGCGATAGGGGAGGTGTGCGGGTGCGACGTGTGCACGTACGGCGGGGCTGCGCAGCCGAAGAGCATTGGCGAGTACGTGGCGATTGCGTTCTACCTGGAGCGGACGGTGGCACTGGGGATGAAGTCGCCGGTGTCGGTGAAGGATATTCGGGAGATGGGGGAGAAGGTGTGTAAGATGAACGTGGATGAGGTGATGGCGACGTTTGCAAATGTGCCCAACGGGGTGGCGACAGACCTTTGCTTCGACCTTGCGTTCATCGTGGGGCACTTGGAGAAGGGGCACGGGATTACCGAGGGCGGTGGCGCGGAGCTGATGGTGATGGACAAGATCAACGACGTGGAGCTGGGGTGGTGCCTGGGCGCGATGCAACAGACGATGGAACAGTTGGAGGCTGGGCGTTAAGGCGTAGGGGGCGTTGGGGGGGAGGGGGGGGTCGGGCGCTAGGGGTGCGGGGGGTGGATGGGACAGCGGGTCTTGTACAGAAGGGGGGAGCGGGAAAAAGTTTTTTTTTGAGAAATTTGCAGTGGGCTTTCGGGTGGCGTTGCGGGCCGCAGAGGGCCGGTGCAGTAGGGCGGGCCGCAGGGAGTGTCTCGAAAGTAGGCGTAGACACGGCGGTGAGAACCCGGCGGTGAAGCGTGCGGCTCGTTGCTGTTCTTCAGATCGGGCGAATATATCGTAGAAACTCGTAAAAACTACAGAGGGCCGGAAACGCCACCGCCCCGAACACGTGTCCGGGCCCGACCAGCTCCTCTCCTGCGAGACAGCCGCGCGTCGTCTTCCGCACCCCTGTCTCGCAACGGCACCCGCCCCAAGCGCACCCGCCTCAACCGCGCACCCGTCCCCGCGTGTAGCCCTGCCGTTGGTGTCCCCCGGCAGCAAACCCCCCCCCCGTGCGCGCAGTCAATTTCCCGCATCTCCCTCCCATGGGTACAGTACATATACTGCACACCCCGCCCCTCCCGCCCGTGCTCGGCGTAGGAGGGCTTCCCACTATCGGGCAGTCAGCGA
>NW_005179327.1:39889-55909 GCF_000350225.1 Chondrus crispus
CCGCGCGCGCGCGGGTGCGCACTTGGCCGCCGACGCCGCCGCCGACTACGACGCCGCGCCGCTGCGCACGGGCGCCACTCGCGCGCCGCACGCGCTCGTGCTGCTGCCGGACGCACGCCTGCGCCGCTACTGGGACCTCTACATGTTCGCCGTGCTCGTCTACCTCGCCACCGTCTCGGTCTTCGTCTTCTCGTTCCTCGGCTCGCGCGGCCCCGCCAGCGCGTGGTTCTGGGTCGAGAGGGCCATCGACTGCTCGTTCGCCGCCGATCTCGTGCTCAACTTCTTCACCGCGTATGAGCGCGCGGGGCTGCTTGTCACCGACAGGAGGGACATTCGGGCACACTATCTCGCCACATGGTTTGTGCCGGATGTTGTTACTACGTTTCCGTGGGACTTGTTGGGCGTCAGTCAGAGAGGCAATGACCCGTCCCAACACAATTTGCTCAAGCTTCCCAGGTTTATCCGCCTTATTCGCCTGTTCAAGCTCGTCCGCCTCACAAAGATTATTCGCTTGAAGAAACGCATGACTCGCCTCGAAATCAAGCTTCGTTTAAAGTACGGCCACGTCAAACTCGTTGGTTTATTCATCTCCGTTGTCTTCAGTATGCACCTCTTCGCCTGCCTCTTCTATTACGTTGCCTCGCTGGATGGCTTTGACGGCTCCTGGGTCGCCCAGGATGGCATCCCCTCCGACCTGTACGGCAGGTATATCGCCGCCCTCTACTTTTCAGTCTACACAATTACCACCATCGGTTACGGTGACGTCGTCCCCGAAAATACAAGGGAGCGCTCCTTCACTACTGTCTTCATGTTTCTCGGTGCTGCAATGTTCGCCTACATCATCTCCCAGGTCTCCAACATCGCGGGCGAGCTCACAGAGTCGTCTGCCCACCACCGTAGAATGATGGACTCATTCACTGATTTTGCAACCTACAGAGACCTTCCCGACGACCTTGTCGTCAACATTCGCACATACTTTCAAAGCGAGCATCGTCGCCAGCGTGTTATAAACGAGCAGCAGTTATTGCAACGTATCAATAGGGAGCTCCGCATCAAGGTCATCAAATTCATGTTTGGCACAAGCGTCGAGCACTCTCGTTTCTTCCGCAGCATTCCCAAGGACCATCTCGATGATGTGTACAACACTCTAGTTGAAAAGTTTGCAGACAAGGGAGGTCGCATCTATTCCGAGGGAGACGAACCGTCCTTCTTCTATATCATCATCCATGGCTCTGTCCAAATCCAAGCCCGAGGCGCCCCACCAGTCAATCTCGGTAAAGACGACATCTTTGGCGAACGCGACCTTCTCTTCAATCGCACGCGCCAGAGCCGCGCTATCAGCACCAGCTCCACCGGGCTTGTGCAAGTCCCCCGCAGAGCTGTGATGCGTATCCTGCAACGGCACCCACGTGCCCTAAAACGCCTTCGCGATGAAGAAGCACTTATGTTATGGAACAACGTCATCAACGTCAGCGAAGAGCAGATTCAATATCAGCGCTTCGCGCACGACCTCCGGGAAAACGCTGTCGCTTTCATTCGACAGAATGGGCCCAACGTGGTCCGTCAGCAGCCTCCCGTCAGGCGAATTTCAAGGCAGGCTTCGTCGCAAGAGTGGCGCGCCATGCCGGGGGCCTCGCAAGGTAGCTTCGGGGCATCAGGCTATTCGTTAACGGACACGGGCGACGAACAAGAGAACAGCTCCCAGGATAGCCAAGACGGGATGGACCTGACGACCAGAGCCATGAAGACAGAGCTGCAGCGTAAGACACTGCAGGTGTCCGAGCTCGAGGCCGGCTTGCGCGACTTGCAGCGGCAGCTCGATCTCATCCTGCGCTCCACCCTTCTGTGAGGGACATGGGAGATACGAAGGGGAGGGATAAGGTGGAGCGACGCGCATTGGGGTGATGGTGCGTCGCGACTTTTCTGAAGGTCAAGGGGGAGAGAGACGGAGGGGGTGGCTGGCGGGCTGCACGCGGGACTTGCGGAGACCAGCGCTCCGACACCCGTGCAACCCCTGCCGCGCCCGTTGGCCGTTTCCTCAAAAGCAATGTATTTTTAACTGATGAATAAAAAAACAACGGTCATGGATTGGATAATTTGTGTACTGTTCCACCACTTCCGGTTACATGAGGGAATGGTCATTGGCAGTTTGGCTTGCCGACCAACACGAAAAGGACAAGGCCCTGTCCACGATGGAATGGAATTGAGATCACAATATAAACAATCACCGCCTGGGTACAACTGTCTCGCATGATTCAAACCCGTAAGGATTATCCTTCAGAAATCGTTGTTTCATATTAGTGGCAGGAAAAGGATCTCAACCATAATTCTGAAGCATGACGCTGAAGCATGACGCATATCCGTGACACGACTCATGGGGTTTTCTGATCCGCTTGCGCATTGAAACCCAGTGCTTCAAAAAATTAAAATTGCATGGCTTAAAACGCAACAATAGCAAGTTTTTTTCGAGTAGAATTGTCAACCTCCAACGAGCCTAAACTTCATATCCCGAGGAAACGACTCGGCTCGCTGGACTTCAGATTGTCGGATTTTACACGTGTCTCAGATATGCTGACAACAAGGCATACTAAATATGCACCCAATCAAAGGAACACAGCAATGACAATCGTACACACGGACATCGATTCGGGGGACACTAATGAAGTTAAAATGCAACAGGAACTGTCATTAGCCGGACACAGCTCCGGCTCGGTCTTCAACCGTATTTTGAGTTGCGGGAAGAGATGTCAATGTACGTCCTTGAACCGTAATACTGTACAGGGTAGGCTCAGGTTGAGGGCATTAGCAGTCGCTTCTAACGGATGCTTTGAGATAGGTTGAGATCCAAAAGAGCTGGATTGATTACATCTTTTTACAAGGCTTCCTCCGCATCAAACTGAGCCTGGAGCTTTCGAGCAAAGGCAATGTCTGCGTCTAGTTGTGCTTGCCTCGCCCTCGCGGCCTTTAGATCCATATCGCCGAAATCGTCAGGTACGTGAAGTACTTCCGCATGCAATGGTGGTTTTTGCATATCTCGTAGAGATGCTGGAAACATGTTATCTTCATCTGGCAACGAGTTATCCTTGTCCCCATTTTGCGCTGTGGCTTGCGGCGTTTCATCCTCCTCATCGTCTATCTCGACGACTTCGGTCAGCTGAGTAGTACTACATATTTTCAAAGAGGCAGACTTTGTTTTCGCTTTGAAAAAGCTCGATATGTCCTTTTGCTTCGGGTCACCGGCATCTTTGTCCTCAGTCAGTTCCATGCGCGCGGCAGTCCCTGTCAAAGAATGACCAACAACAGTCAGTTTTCTGCGTATCGTCGACCACATAGACTCGTCTATTGTTTTCCGAGCAAGTAAGTACTTCACTAGCACGCAGTCCTTTTGACCAATGCGATGGGCGCGATCCTCAGCTTGCAACAGACTTCCGGGATTCCAGTACAATTCGGCGAAAAGCACAACTGTGGCCTTTGTCAGAGTTAGTCCCACACCTGCAGCTGTGATGGATAAGAGTGCAACACGACATTTTGGGTCCTCTTGAAACTGACGGCAGAGATTCTGCCGATTGCCCTGTGGTGTGCTTCCGTCTATGCAAATGCGCCCTAGTTTCAATTTGGATGTAACGAATTCGTTCAGCTGCGTCATGACTTCCTTGTGATGAAGAAACACAATGAATTTGCAACCAGTTTCTGCAGTATCCTTGCAGAACTCTTTAACAGATTCAATCTTTGCGAATGCCGTCAGCTTGTATAGCTCATTCTGTGCAGCCTTGATGTCAAAATTCAAAGCCCTGGCACGCCCCTCCGATGATGGGTTTCGGGCTTCGTCCTTGAGTTTCTCCATTTTGACCATCGCACTCTCAACTTCCTTCATCGCCTTTGCCTTGGTTTGTACCCAAAGGACCTGACGCTGTTTGTCCGGGAGCTGAGAGAGTACCTCTTCCTTCTTCCGTCTTATCAAGAGACTACCGCGCAGCATAGTGTGTAATTCATCGAGATTGGATGCCCCTGAAACGTCATATCCAAACCGACCGACGTGTGCTGCACAATATCGCTCCACGTACTCTTGGTAGAGCGGAAACAGAAGTGGGGAAATAGCGTTGATTTGAGGGAAGAGCTCTACTGGACGAGATAAAGCAGGTGTACCCGACAGAAGCAATGCACGCTTTGCCCCCTTGATAAGAGGTGTTAGAGCTTGAGACCGTTTCGCAGTCATGGATTTCAGATAGTGAGATTCGTCAGCAATTATAAACTGGCAACGACGCAGAAACGCAGGCGGAATCTTACGAAGGAGATCATAAGAAACGATATTCACACGCTCAAGAGGCCTGTCGATATCTCTGCCGGTCATGATGACCAGAATGTCCTCTTCATCAAGATCATGATCCAGCCATTTTAACAACTCTTCCTTCCAGTTCAGACGAAGTGAGCTCGGGCATACAATCAGGAGTGGCCAATCATTCATGTACACCCTGGCCACCGCAATGGCCTGAAGAGTTTTCCCGAGACCCATGTCATCCCCAAACAGACAACGGCCCCCCCGCTTCAGAGCAAAATGGATGCCCTCCCACTGAAACTCCATCAGCTTTTCACACATAATCTCTGGAAGGACGCCCTCGAGTGATTGCGTGAAAATACCACCTTGCTCTTCCCTCTTATTCTCCGCGGCGCGATATTCGATAATCCGACAGATGATTTCTCGAGGAGTGCCATATTCAAACTGCGTCCTAACGCTCGCTTCGACATATGCCTCGCACGAGAAGGTGTTTTCGATAGGAATCGTTACCTTTTCTACTCCCAGAAAATTGGTCTTCTTGACCTTGGCGTGCTCATAGTTCTGCAGAGCTTCCTTCAATTCGGCGGGGCCGTTCGTGGTAATCGTGAAAGACACATGGTCAATGTCTTCAAGCGTGATGGACACTGAATGTTGAGGAGCATGTCTAGCTCTTTTCTCAGCCGGCTCGTGTATCCGTTCAGCTCTAGAGATATCAGTTGAGGTTTCATTTGACCCCCCCTGCTGGCCAAAAGAATCTTCCCTGTATCTTGAATGTGGTCTTTTTCGTGTGTCCCGGTGTGGAGAGGCGGGAGCAACAGCCCATTCAAACCACCCGCATTGCTCGCCATGGGGTTTACGACAAACCCAAAAATTCTTGCCCTTGTTCGGCCCTTCCTTCCGCACTGTCCTCTTCACCGCGTCATTTCCGCATCTGCATTTCTCAGCGGCGGCCTCCTCACCCATGATTGATGTATTCCCAGCTGATGAAGGCCGCGATCTACGGTCGTCAACTCCTCGCGAGCTACCGATCCGGAAACCGCCTATCGACGTTTGTCGTGAACCTAAAGAAGTCGCCTGATTTAGCCTGCTAGAGGGCCCATTCCGTGATCTTGCATCTTTCTCATGTTGAAAGAAAGGAGCACTGCGTCCCGGCATTTCAACTGAGGATCGACGAAAGTCCTGTCGTGGCGCTCTATTTTGTATGGTCTCTAGTAATCGAAAGAATTGACAGCGCTGTGGGAGAGGTAGAGAGCACCGAAGATAGCGACGACCAGGCTGCAAGCCGACTGGTTTCACAGTGATCTCTTCAGTCCAGACGCCGTGCACATCGCACTTCTCTCCTGTAGACCCAGCTCCGGTGGACGTCATCTGGCGTTTTGAGAGTGCACTATCTCGCGCAGCCCAAAGACTGAACGCGCATTGCCCTTGAACGCACATATACTGTTGAGATGAAACAGTCAGCTCTATGAAAACGAGAAAATAAGGAAATGTTTGCAGTGCCGAGAAACAAGAGTTCACATACCTTGCCATTCCGCAACTTGGACCGATGTGCGCAGAAGCATTTCGGCTCTAACATTTGTGCAGTCTGTATGGATAAAACGCTTCAAAATGCTCTTTGGTTTCAAACATAACCGGTAAGACTGCGCTTTTGGACATCCATCAGAGCAAAGGAAGGAGTCCCGAAAGGGAATCGAAATATGGACTGAAGCGAGTTTGTGAGAGAGTGATTCGGCAATAAACTGACCGGCACCCCCAGGCTCGAGCTGCGGTGAGACCACGACAGGTGATGATAAAAGGCGCGAGACATGAAATTGGTCAGTGTGAATTTACGCATACTTTTCGACAGCTCCATAGTTGCGTAACCCACTTATTTTCCCGCCAAAAAATCACAATTCTTGCCGATCTCAACCATCGCTGAGCCAAATAGATCCTACGAGTCCCACTGCTGCTGATATCAAGTATGATGTTCGTGAAATGCGACAGATATCAATATCTGTCGTAATTTCACGAACATCATACCTTCGTTAAGGAACATCAAATAGCTCTTGTAGCTGGCTTGTGGAGGCTGGAGTCTCCTAGTGTGGTATTTCAAGACACGGCGAATTCCTTACGTAAGGCGAACTAACTCGTGGGTGAAGTGATGCCAACCAAAATTTTCCCGTCCACTGACTTGCCCAGCTTTCAGGCTCGCAACTGCCGATACAGTATAAATGGGGACAGGAGCAAATACTTGTCAGGAAATGGAAGCGTTATACCTTCTGCGTCAAAATGGAGAAATATTCTCAAGATTGAAGAGCCTCTATCCAACCTCATTAAATAAAAACAATTATGATACATCGCAACGATGTGCCCGCATATGTTCATTTCACGCACTATTCTGATATAAGCTCAATCCATGTATTTCTTTAAAGCAAATGCATATCAAGTTGTATTGCTTCGCCATTCGTCCGAGTCTCAAACGCGTCCCTATTGATAGAATCTGCACAGAATGACTGTCCCTCTCCATGACAATCATAATGTACTTCAACCAAAGCAGGACTTGTGCCTACTGACCAAGTTCTGACCTGATACATGTAAGACCATACCGGCTTTATCCGCAAGGTGATAGAAGATTTGCTCTCATTCGAACACCCCCCAAGTCCAGTCCCGGTTGTGAAAAATTGCGGGTGGTGAAGTCTATTTTCAGACAAAGCCAATATATCAAATTTGCGCTCGCCCTTGAGCGGTCAGTTGTCGTGGGTCGGCGAGATATTCCCGTGACAGTTCGCCATTTCTTTTTTAACCCAGTAAAGGGCGTCTTCCTTTCTCTTGTCACATTCTTGATCATAAACTGGGTCGAATAAGGATTGCCAATAAACCGCCAGGTAACCTTTTGCGTGATACACCGCCTGTGAATACAAAAAAAACTACACGCTTAGTCAAGCTGTGGCTCTTCCGACACTAGTCCTATTTATCTCGAGATGTTGCGGTTCGGGGCAGAAAACATAACATAAGAAAAACTGTACACATTGACAGTGTCATTAGAACATAGGCTCACGACAAGGTTCCTGTGAGGACAGTAGGAAGAAGATTGTTGCTGGTAGATAAGTGCCCACTTGTTCAACAAGAGATTGTTTTATATGCCTTCGGAGTTTGTCTTGTGTTCTATCGATCTGCCGGTTGCGTCATTCAAATAATAATCAATGTCTATGTCATAGCTTACTAAGGAATTCTACAGTTGTGACTGCGATTTCAGTACAAGTCACATAAACCTGTCTACGTAATATACTGCAAGCATTTTTACGTTGAGATATTGTAAAAAAACGCGCATGATGTACAGCTTTTTATGCATTCTGTGATAGTCTTTCGGACTCACAGAATGCATGTATAATGACAACATGCACTAGTCTATCAGACGTTGCTGTATAATGCATTAAATGCTTTAAACCATGCAGATGAAGTACTACTGATTCTCTCAAGAGGAAGTTAGATGCATTAGGAAGGATTAAAATCGCAAAAATGTTCCGGAGAATCCAGGTTAATCCAATCACTCTACTGGTTCTACACGGAGCAATTATTCTTTAAAGACGTCAGGGAAATGCCAATCAATTTTTTCTTATCGTCAGGCTCATAACGCGGTAGCCAAAACGTAACAGCCTCTGCTGGATAGTTCCGAAGAAATGAGTGTCGCAAATTGGACCTGGCTCAAAAGGAATTTAACAACGAATGAAACGAACCCAGCTCTAGGTCAGCTTTTATATATTATGAGAAGAGCCATAACCAATGTGAAGATACCAAATCACTGGTCAAACGTAGATTCCTTTTCTTATTCGATATTATCAACTAAAAAACAGGAGTCAAATAACCCAAATCTTGATTCTGGGATCATGGTACTGTTAATATAACAATACGGAGCAGCCTCACAGAAATGAAAGGCAATTGGAGTCTTACCTGCTCTACATTTCTTCAATAATGTACTCATATCTTTCATGCAAAAGACGTTTGCGGTGAAAGGCGTATAGAACCTGTTTCTCAGTTTGACAAGAGAAACAGTTCGATTTCACGCCGTTTTGTTTGATTCTGATGGCACGTCATTCCATGTACGTTTCTCTGTCGATATGCCCAAAAATTAATGTTGTTAACAGAGAGCTGTTCCGATTTTGAAAAGAGTTCCAGGGGAACAAGGAGCTGTTGACATGTAAGCGTGTGTAATATAGACCTAGGCCGGAGACTGAGCATCTTGGGAATCCGGGATTGTTCCATTGTGGTGCGTCAGCCACAGAATTTGCCTGTTTGATTGTTTTTAGAGTAATCTTGTACATGTACGATAACCGGACAAAACGGCTGATCCAGAGGCTAGCAGAGTAAGAAGAAAGCATCTCAAATTTCAGGTGTATTCTTACCAGAAAGTGGGGCCCATGTCGGTTGGGGTATTTCCGTTTTGCCCCCATGGTGACTGGCACTTGACAGCCTTTCTATTGTTGGCAATTATGCTCTAAAAAACTTACGGAAGAATACGCTCTATGCTTCACGTATTTCTCGAGGATGTATCTACAAAACTTGGAACAGTTGGCCGAACAGGAAACCCGAAACTCTGGGGATGGCATACTTGCCATGGCCCCTGCTCAGTAAAACATAATCTTTGTGCAGTTATGCAGCTCCAACAAAAAGTTCAAAACCACGGCGTGCTCTTCGTGTGCATGCAGCATTCTCTACTTGCCCGTGACTTCATTGATATTTTCTCTCTTGCGATAGCCACAGAATGGGGCAACATCGCTATTGACAGGGATGACCAATCAACTTGATTTACAGATGATTCGTCGCCCTTCGAGTACTTGAGCAAATACTAAGCGAGGAGCGCACAAACCCAGTTCCTGGTTGCCTCATTCCCAGTACCTGGCGAGAATATGTATCTTTGCCTAAGGCTACTGCTTGCTTGCTCGACGAGGCCCGCCAAAGTGCAGTCGTGAGACAGCTGCGGATGCAGCGCAGTTATCTCCTCGAATGACGCATTCTTTTTAGGACAGAAGTCTACTCCAGAATCACTGTACGACCGAATTTTATGATATGACTGTAGGGCGTCGCAATTATGCGGAGAGGGGCAGTGTCAGCGTGACTTGTTGTCGATATATCAGGCAATAGTAGAGAAGCCCTTGGTTCTGGCGTGGCCCAGATGTGCATGTTGAATTCCGATTGCTGTCGTCCCTCAAGAGAATACCTCTACCCAAGGGTAGAGGGCTATTGTGAGGAAAAGCGGGGCTTGTTTTGGGGGTGCTTCGACAACAAACTCGAGGATGCGGAATTTGTGGTACGCTCTCGCTGATTCCTTCATGACGCGCAAACCTGCTTGCAGATTATTGAAAATAGAGCACATGCACGGTAACATACTGTGCATGACTGCGTCTAGAAGGTACTTGGATTAACCTTATTTACGGAGAATATCCTTACACTTCTGTGCATAACGGAGGGATCAACTTACGTTGTACTGTAACGTATTAATTCCTGTTTCGAAGGTGCAGATATATTTCAATGTGGTATATAATATTATATTGACTTCCCTGGAAGTTGTGTACGCTTTTGCCACATTTTTGTCGCAGAGCAAGCAACCCTTAGTCAACCTCATCTGCACAACTTGCAGGGCTATACTATTTTCTCATTCGGCGTAAATGGTGCTGTCCGTACCCCAGAATACTGTACCCTGGGTACACAATGTCACATGATGAGAAACATGACAACTGCGAGTAGCCTTTCTCACGTTCGGATTTCTCCCCAACGCCTAACAAGTTTCATTCCGTTGCATAAAACAATTGCATGGGCCGGAAAGGGGTAGGTCTCCATCTGGTTTCACGTCGACCGAGAGCGGTGTGTGTGAATGGCTGTACCATAATTAAGAGGGCCTCCCCGGCGAGTATATTCTGGGCTGGTCCATAACAAAACTGTTCAGCCACCTCATAGTATTATATGCAGTGCCTATTTGTTCCTAGACCTGTTTCGAATTGCGAGAATCTCAAGGAACTCTGACAACGCTGAACGGAATAAACAAACAACGTTTTTCTGGGGCCACAGAAGCTTCTCAGTGCTATTGATCCGAGCAACTACTACTTCCCTAAGCTTATTTAATTCTTCCTTAGGTCGCACTCGAAACCTGTTCAAATGGGAATGGCACATCCCTGAACTTGATTTCAACAGAACCACACGTGCTCGAGGAACGACCGTCCTACAAATTGGAGCGAAGAGCTACCAAGGCAGCCCGACTCTCTAAATGAACACTATGAGTGCTCAACACAGTATTTGGAAAGATCCAGCTCCTTTTCTCCCTCGAGTGGCAGTGGAAGATAGCGGAGTGCCTCATGATCTTCCAAACATCCCTCCCCATTTGCTCGTTGATATGAACATGTTTGGATCTGACGGTCTGAGCTCAGGTTCTTCCCAAACTAATACTAGTCCTGATGAGGAACAATTTCTTGGCTATGAAGGAGACCTTGTCGATTATCAATTCGACATGATGCTCGAGAGCTGCTGTAACGAAACTGAAGTATGTACGGCAGCGGGAGACCAAAAATCAGAGAATGTGACCGGAATACTTCTCTACAACTCCCCAGAAGAATCCTCTTCATGTTTCACCGCTCCTGAGGGGTGTTCGACATCGGTGGTCGAGAATCCCGGGCCGAAAGTATGGGAAGAGTTTATGGGACCAGAAAAGTGTCACAATGTTTTCAAAAGTCACGAGCATAGTAGCGCATCGGAGCCGCCAAGCGTATCTCCAAGGACCTCTACTATGAGTTTAGTCCACAGCCCTGTCAATGACTACTTGGGCCTTCGAGCCGTGGCCAGCAGGAACAGGGGGAATTTTGGCAAAAGAAAAAGCAAGCGAGCTCCAGCTCGGGCTTGGTCTGAGGCCGAACATGGGAGATTTGAGGAGGCTCTGGAACTCTATGGCCGCGATTGGGGGGCATGCGCACTTCACATCGGAACGCGACCTGCGCCATTGGTGCGAAGTCATGCCCAGAAACATTTGATCAAGCTATGGAAACTGGGTAAGCCACTTCCAGTCAAGGTGGCTGAGAGTGGAAACGGTTACACGTTATCAGGGAAGCCTTTGCTCCCTGAGTCAGCATCAGCTCGATCCTACTTGACGAAAATTCCTTGTCCTCGAACGCATGAAAGAAAGAGAAAATAGCCTTCTGGCAGGGTCAGCGGAGAAAGGCTTCTAGATCACATCAATAGATACCGTAGGACCAAGCCTTGTGATTTTGAGGGATCAGTTCTTTTTGTTGCATTTGTTAGGAGCACATCAATCTTACCGCTCGCCTCTCAAATACTCAAGTGCTACCACTGCACAGATTGTGATTTCGGATTGTGTGTGTGCCCTCGAAACCTACTCTTAACAGCATCACTTCCACTAGCTATTACCTCGCTTTGTAGGAAAGGTGGCCCTTCTATTACTAAGAATCGATAGAAGCCGCCGGGAGGTTTTTCTAATTAACGGCCTGTTCTGCGAAGAAGTATGGAGCATGCTCGTTATTTCATCTATTTGCGCCACCCCTTCCACATCGTCTTTGTCGCATTTCAATGTAAAATACCGGGTAATCTCCGAAACTGCCATCACGAGCACATCTCCTATTTGTTTATGGTCTGCGAGATTCGACACACAGTGCACTTCATATGTGGCGATCAACATATGCAGTTCCGAAATCAAGCATGAGTACAAAAAAAGTGGAGGAACATGTTCTCGGTGGTCTCTGCTCGCCGTGGTAACAAACGCGGAACAAACACTTCTTGTGACGTGCAATGCAGACAATAGATTTTGCGAAACTTGTTGACGTAGTTGATCGCTGCGTAGCAGTAGGAGCAGAGCGCGAATGGCCAGTCGGGAAAATAGAGCGAAGCATTGCCATCCCTCAACTTGACTGACGCTTTCGTTACCGAGGACCTCGAGCAGGAGAAAACCTTTCTCCACATTCCCGAAAAGGGATGCTACTTCTGTAAATGTGAGCAATGGAAGTTGGCGTGCAAGCGCGCCAATCCAAACTGATCGAAGAGCCGTGTGCATTGGAGGTTTTGTATCTTGCGGGAAGCCCTTCACTTCTTGCCAGTTCATTCTCGAACTGGCGAGCATAACAATGATACGTTCGCATTGTCGTAGATAAAAGATGGATAGCTTCGTATCATCAAGCAGTCCCACCTGACTCATCTCCTCCTCACTGAAAGTGCGAATGACACGGTTCAACTCTGTTTGCACTCGCGCTGTTTCCAAAAACAGGAAAGGAGAAGCGTGTTGTAATCGGCCCTGTAACTTGCGAGCAGTCTCGTCCGGAACGATTCCCAAAAGCGTGACGAGGGTCTCAGACGCCGTTTGAACTCCCTGCAGTTTCCCCGCCCTCCGCTTATCGAACGAGCAGTATGTACTCAGCAGTTCCGTTGTATGCGCAATCGTCTCGAAATTCTCATCAAAAACCGCGCGACCTGGCTCCCAACTATCAGCCACGCACCGCACGAACGCCTCCCACTTCGCGTCTTCCTTCTCCAAAAGCGGGTTTACAAGATACTCCAAGCACACCGCCACTCTAAATAGCGGCGCCTCCCCCAGCTGCTGAGGCACGAGCGTTTGCTTAACAAACTGGCAGAACGGGGGAAACTCTTCCTCCGCACATGCAGCCAACATATCCCGCACACAAACAACGATGGCGGGCACATCCGCCCCTTCCCACGGCTCCTGACATCTAAGCGCGGTCAGGATACCGCAAACAGCCGCCTGGCGTACGGCCACGCTCTGTCGGGCGGCCCATTTGCAAAGCGCGGAAATGACAGCAGCGGGGTCGAGGAGCGAGAGAAGGACGAACTGACGCTTGACGCGGGAAAACTTGGCATCGTTGCGGGCCGTGTCTGAGGCGAGACGGTTTAGGTGGAGGACGCAGGCTTGCGTTACGGCGGTTGCCAGAGCGGGGTTTGGGCATGCTGAGAAGACATGGGCGTTGATGGCGTCATCGCGGATGGCAAGCAGGAGGGGGGTGGACAGGCGAGCGAAGGGGGCATGATGGAGTTGGTCGGGGTGGAGGCAGCGGGCGTGGACGAGGGATGTGGCCTCGGCGACGGAAGGCTCGTCGTCAGGGGGCGGAGAGGGCAAGGGTTCGTCGTTTGGTGGAGAAACCTCGCTTTGCCATTGGAACGGGATTGGGGAGGGGACAGCGCGCGGCATTGGGGCTGGTGAGGGCTGTGGGAGGGAAGGGATCGATCATTGCATTGGGGAATGCAGGGAGGAGGGTGCTGAGCAATGATTGTGGTCGCTGCAGTGGTCGCAGGGTGTCGAGGGTGAGGGGGTGGAAGAGTTGGCTGATGGACATTGATAAGTTGACGATGGACGCGAGAGTTCGTACTGTAGACCTGTCGTTGATCCGGTACAGCAATGACATTATGAAGAGCTGAAAATATGTGATTTTCTATGGAAGGGATGTTAACCTCGATGCTGGACTTCCGGAGGAGTAATCCGGCAGCCTGTTCTTTTGGGCTGGCTCCAGTGAGCCTCCCAAGAGCTATAGACATTCATACTCTTGCATAGCACTGTAATAGACGTTTATTTGAACGGTTTAGTGATCACCAGCGTGTTTTTTATGTCGCACTCATGAAGAAGTTGATTCGACACATCAACATTTGACGAGTCACAATTGTTCGAACGAGGAGCATTAGATCATGGAGGAAAACCTAGTCACGGTCCATCAATGCGAATGAGCTTCACATCCTTCGGCAACAAAAACAAATAGATACCCGGATGGCCATCAACAAGAGACAATTGTACATGGAGTAGTAGTAGTCGGTTTAGTTTCAAGAGCTAAAGCTCTGTTAAAGTAACATAAACATATTATGTACACAAGCAGCGACGAATCAAAACGCCTCAACATGAAAACACTCACTCAAACTATCTGCCGAGGAGCAACAACCGTAGAGGCGCTGACGTTGGTGAGAATAAACAGATTAGCAACGTCAAGCGCGAAAAAAAAACGGCTAGACAGAACAACATCGTTTTCAGAACAACGAAGAGTCTTACAAAAACTTCAGCGACCTTCGCTTCAACAAGTGCATCACTTCGGATACAGCCACGGGGGGTCGCCCATCATTCACCATGCTCTTACAATGCGACAATCCATACAGTTCTGCAATGTCGCGAATCGTGTCGCGAATTTCCTCGGTGGAGCCTTGTGGCTCATCCCCGGTTGCGGATGCCACCATGTTCTCCGCATATCTCAGCATCGGTCTAGCCTGCTCCACGATTGCTTTCTTTGCCCCCGTCACGAAATACTTTGAGGCTGCCCCGTTGTGTGAATTCAGCCGCCGGACCATCGCTTCAACGCCCTTCAACCGCACGCCCGAGCCGATGTAAACGCCAAGGTGATCGGACGTGTCTCCCAGCTTTGTCATGTGATCGGTCAAGGCCCGTGATGGAGTCAGCGACGCCAGAGCCCGGGCGCGTTCCTCGGTTTTCTGCAGTGGGAAGGTGCCCTCTAACCGCAATAAAATATTCCTCTTTCCCGGTGTCTTTCCGTGTAGCACATCCAACACAGCCTGGGCAGCTACCATTTCGTCATCGTGACCGCCCGATCTAAACTCGCTCATCATCTTGAACGCAGTGTCGGTCTGCGCACAGATGTCTACCAGTGCCCGGCACTTCCACCTCCCCACTTGGTACACTCGCGCCCCTTTGCTCGGGCGCACCCCCGTGGCCGCATCAAACGCATCATCAACCGCCCCGCTATTGTCTACGTCGAAGAAATCGGTAATGCGGGGTGTCGGCTCTTCACGCGTCCCAGAGCTCCACGCGAGGAAAAGCGGCCGCTCATACTTCATTGCCAGTCCGATTGCAGACGCCATTCCTGCCAAGCGCTCGGGCACAGTACCGCCGACTTCTGCGAAAATAAAGCCGTTGCCACTTTGCCAATGCGTGGAGCGCCCCAAAGAGGCGAGGGATCGAACCAGCTCCCCTCTGGAGCGGTTGATTTCGCTCAACACACTCCAGGGGAAGCCATAAATATCATGCAGTAGTCGATTCGTGGCCTCGTCAATAATGGAGATTTGCTCTTGTCTGGAAACAAGGTCAAGCAATGCACGAGGCGTTCGAATAATATGCGCAGACACCAGTTGCCCGTCCTTGGAGTGCAGATTATACTCAAACTCTGTTTCCTGCAAAGTGCCGACTTTTGTCCAGGACGGCAGCGCAGCCGTCGCCTGGCTATTGACCTGCGTTTCAAGCGAAGGCCCCATGACCAGGTGCTGATTCGCACCCCGCAACGCATCGCCATGCTGCATATGCGAGACCGCCCCAGGGCGAATCTCGACAGGCCTCAAGCCCAGATCCGTCCCTGCTCCTTCGCTCCCCAGGCGCGCATACAAATCGGAATCATCCCATCCATACGTATTGATCCTTTCATCATAGCCATTGATCCTCCTAAAATCCTCTGCCCTCGCCAAAAACACGCCATTCAAATGCTGTTCATTCTCCGTCTTGGCGTGCTCCCAAAAGTAGCGATAAAAAAACCTGTCCTCATCGGCCCTGGCCGGCAGCCTTCCCCTCTCCTTCATCCTGACCTCGCCCTTGGGCAGAACCAAGCCATCCAAAAAGCGCTCCGTGACCATCGTATCACAGTCCAACTTGAGCAACCACTCCCCCCTCGCAAAACGCGCAGCCAAGTTATACGCCCTGCTGAGCACCCAAGTCTCCGCTTCCGGAACAGCGACGACGGTAATCGGGCACGGCTTCTCCTTAATCTCGG
>NW_005179327.1:56281-57006 GCF_000350225.1 Chondrus crispus
GTTGAAAACGGCGAACACGCCAAACGGCACATCACCCATCACACCCTGCTGACACAGCATTCCCGCACCCCAAAAGAGTCATACAGCACATCAGCACTGCTGAGGTGCTTCCGTGAATTCCAATTACGGAATTCCAAGTACTGAATTCCAATTATCGAATCCCAACTACTGTACCAGGCACAGCCCGCCCCCCTTTCCAATTCACCACAACCATCCGCGCGCCAGCTCGGTGGCCATGCCAGCCGCGGACACGCGCACTGTGTGCCACACGGTGACCCAATCGAACGTACTCACCAGGCTATCCGCCAGCCCGAACGGCATCATCGACGCGATATTCCCGCGAGCGTACTCGAGAGCCCACGCCTCGGCGGGCATGCGATACTGCTTGGCGGTGCCCCTAGGGAGGAAGTGCTGGTCGCCGGGGCGGTACACCTCGCGCTGCAGCGCGCCGGGCACGAACGCCCACTGCTCGCCGTGCAGCATGGTGAAGTAGTCATCTGCGAAGAAGCGCCCGCTGCGTCGCCCGGAGCGTCAGCGTCAGTCACGGAGTCAGGGGGTACGGTGCGCGCGCGGGGGGTTGAAGCGGTGCGCACTTACGTGTGGCCCTCGGTGCCGACGGCCGTGCCGAACACGATCACGTACTCGATCACCGAGCAGTGCAGCACCAGCATCGCGCCCATGGCGCCGCCGGCGTTGTTGAACATCCATTGCGGGTTGGGGAGGAT
>NW_005179327.1:57106-66927 GCF_000350225.1 Chondrus crispus
CGGGGGGGAAGTGTCAGCCGACGGGGGCGTATGGTTGGATAGGAGAATTACAGAGGGGCTTTCCAGGTGGCGCGGCGGGAGTGGCGGAGAGGGTAGTGACATTGAGGGCGAGAGCGCAACGGCCACAGGGAGGGCGCCCTAGGCAGGGCGCCCCGAGGCAGGGCGCGATTACATCAGACGGGGGCGCCCAGGCTCCTCCCATTTCCACTCGCCCACACCCCTCGCTTCCCGCCAGTCCACTCTACACATCACCCCTCCCTCCTCCCGTCCCATCTATATTCGCCGTCTCGTCAACGTACCCCCGTACGAAAACACTCCTCTTCCCTCCCCAGTCCGTCCGTGTACCCCCCTCCCAAACAAATGTGGCCCCCCCCCCCCCCCGCCCCCCTGGCCCCGCCCTGTGTCCGCGCGGTTGCCCCCCATGGGCTCTAGCAACTCCAAGGGGAAGGCGTCTGCGGCCGGCCCACCCCCCCCACCAGACCAAAGTGATAGCGTCGACGAGCAACCGGAGCCTGCCACGCCCTCGGTCGATGATCCCATCGTCCCCAACCCCGTCGAGGCCGTAGCCAGCGACGCTGCCGACGCGAAGGAAGCCCTGGCAGACCAACCGACCCTCACACCCAATCAGTCGGGCGAGCTGCCAGGGAAGAAGACCGTCGAAGTGATCAAGGTCTTCAATCCGGAGGACTACGAGGACGATACCAATCAGACGGGGCAGAGCCACTACGAGATGAGGATTCAGGACAGCTTTTTTTCCGCCCCGAACCGTAACCGTAGCAAGGCTTACACCGCGGCCAAGGAGGCCGAGAATGCCAAGAAGCAAGCCAAGGCGGAGCGCAAGGCGGAGCGCGCGGCGAAGAAGAAGAGAAAGTCGAAAAAGGGCACCGACACCCCGGAACTGGTCCCGAACACCGTGCCATGGGCGATCGAGAACACCAAGAAGCTGGGCATTCTCAACCTGTCAAAGATGCAGCTGGAAAGCGTCCCCGACGAGGTGTTCGAAAGCCTACCCGGCACGGCCCGCATCCTCAACATCTCGTTCAACCGCATCACCGAGCTGGACACGCGGCTGTGCGACTACGTGCTCGTGCAGCGCCTGATCGCCAACGGAAACCTGCTGTCGTCGATCCCGCAGAACATCGTGCGCATGACCGCGCTGAAGAAGCTGGACCTGGCGTCCAACAAGCTCACCAGCCTGCCGGACGCCTTCACGGGCATGCGCGTGCTGGAGCACGTCGACCTGAGCGACAACAAGCTGTCGGAGCTCCCGCCGTCGTTCGCCGAGCTGCAGCTCACCGCGCTCAGCTTGGGCCGCAACGCGTTCACGACCGCGCCGCTGCAGGTCACGTCGATGGAATGGCTCATGGCCCTGGACCTCAGCCACAACCAGATCACAAGCGTACCAGAGTCGTACATGTCGCTGACGCAGCTGACCGCGCTCAACCTGGAGCACAACAAGCTCGCAGACTTTCCGAACGTGATCCTGCAGATGTGCGTGGAGCTGGTCACGCTGCGGCTGACGGACAACCCCATGCGCATGGCGGCGCTGGAGGGGAAGGCGAGCTACGTCGACTTTGCGGAGAGGCGGCGCACGAAGCTTCGGCGGCAGCTGGACGCCGGCACCATCACGGAGGCGGACTTGCTGCCGTGCAACCCGTAGGAATACGTTGGGGACACGCGCACACGGATACGCACGGGAAGGCAAGCACACACGCATACTCACGCGCGGCCGCGCAGATGCGATGCTCCGGAGAGACTGCAGGGGCCGTCCTCTTTTTTCGCGCGGGGCGCTTGCGAGGATGACTGCTCTGTTTTTGGTTTTTATGAGGGGAGTCAGGGCTGGGGGGGGGAGGGGGAGAATATCGTTGTACTCATCTCGCAGCAGGGCGTGGTGAGATGAGGAGAAGTGGGGTCAAGCCAGTGTACGTGGCAAGCGAATGGTCAAGGTAGCTATAGCACACTGTAGTATATAAACAAGTCAAGTAGTTGTACCTCCCCGAGCCGCATGGCGGGACATGCAGATGCAGATGTAAAGGTTGAAAACGGCGAACACGCCAAACGGCACATCACCCATCACACCCTGCTGACACAGCATTCCCGCACCCCAAAAGAGTCATACAGCACATCAGCACTGCTGAGGTGCTTCCGTGAATTCCAATTACGGAATTCCAAGTACTGAATTCCAATTATCGAATCCCAACTACTGTACCAGGCACAGCCCGCCCCCCTTTCCAATTCACCACAACCATCCGCGCGCCAGCTCGGTGGCCATGCCAGCCGCGGACACGCGCACTGTGTGCCACACGGTGACCCAATCGAACGTACTCACCAGGCTATCCGCCAGCCCGAACGGCATCATCGACGCGATATTCCCGCGAGCGTACTCGAGAGCCCACGCCTCGGCGGGCATGCGATACTGCTTGGCGGTGCCCCTAGGGAGGAAGTGCTGGTCGCCGGGGCGGTACACCTCGCGCTGCAGCGCGCCGGGCACGAACGCCCACTGCTCGCCGTGCAGCATGGTGAAGTAGTCATCTGCGAAGAAGCGCCCGCTGCGTCGCCCGGAGCGTCAGCGTCAGTCACGGAGTCAGGGGGTACGGTGCGCGCGCGGGGGGTTGAAGCGGTGCGCACTTACGTGTGGCCCTCGGTGCCGACGGCCGTGCCGAACACGATCACGTACTCGATCACCGAGCAGTGCAGCACCAGCATCGCGCCCATGGCGCCGCCGGCGTTGTTGAACATCCATTGCGGGTTGGGGAGGATCCGCCCGGGGTACCGCTCCGAGAGTTGCCGCACCACGGACGCTACGGTCGCGTTAAGACCCGTGGAGCTCTCGCCGTCGCGGATGGCGCGTTTCCCGATCGCGGACATGGCCTCAGGCGAGAACACATAATTCGGCTCGTAGTAGAACGTCAGATAGATAAGGACGGAGAACAGGAGGGTGAGGAGTGCGCTTAGGGGGAGGAATCCCAGGTAAGGAGCGGATCGGTTGGGGTTCACCATGTTGCAATCGTGGGGTCGGGGAAAAGGAGGCACGGATGGGCACGGATGGCGGCACATGAGCCCGTGATCCTGGTCTATCTTGATTGGCAGTTTGGGCCGTTTTGAGAGGGATTTTTTGAGGTACCCTTGGTACAGTATACGGAATAAATCATCAACGCGACAATAACTCGTACCTTCCATCGATTCATAGATCCAGCAGCTGAGCTTTGTAGTGCTGTACCTAGCTAGAGCGGGTACACTATTGTGCTGTGCGCAGGCAATCGCAGCAAGATTATTCTACCAATTCTACGGTAAACGACCCAACGTCAGATCTTGGCAAGCATTTAATAGATACAAGCCCAAAATCTTCCTCAACCTGAACTGCCCTTTGCTTATTAATCAACCTCATCAGTGCCAAACTCTCCCGGCCCCGCACCAGGCGCCGCCCCACCTGGCATACCACCCGGCATACCACCCGGCATTCCTCCCATGCCCCCTCCCATGCCGCCCATCATCGACTTCATCACCGCCCCCAGGATCGGCCCGACGTCCGGGTCGCCCATGTACTTCATCGCAGTCCCCATTGCTGCTGTCGGGTTGCCCTGCAGCTCTGTGAACACTGTCTTGAGCTTCTCTTTCACCGCGGGATCATCCATCTTGGCTTGGACATCAGCAGGTAGGTCCAGTCCGTCCAGCATCTTTTCTACGCTTTCGGCGTCGGGCGCGCCCCCAGGAGTCCCTCCAGGCGCCCCTCCAGGCATCCCTCCAGGCATACCACCGGGCATACCCGGCATACCATCAGGCATACCCGGCATACCACCGGGCATACCCGGCATACCACCAGGCATGCCACCAGGCATACCTCCAGGCATACCAGGCATACCTCCAGGCATACCAGGCATACCTCCAGGCATACCTCGGCTACCGCTTGAAGCGGCCTCCTCGTCCGCCTTCTTCTGTGCCTCATACTCGCGGATAGCGGCCGCCCTCGCTGCCGCCTTAACCTGTGCCTTTTTCTTCACGTCGCGATCCCTAGCCCTGGCCTCCTTTTGCAGTCTGAACTCGCGAATCTTATTCCACCTCTCCTCCACCACCCTCTGCACCTCCCCCGCTGTCTCATCATAATCCAAACCGTTCCCTTTTTGTAGCGAATGTGCCGCCTGCTCCCAGTCCCCGAGCAAATGATACGCCATCCCTCGAATCTTCAAGCTCTTCGCAGAGTCGGGGTTAGCCGACAGCGCCTTGTCGCAGTCGCGGATCGCGGCATGCGGCTGCTTGAGCTTGAGAAACACGTCGGCCCGCTTGGCGAGCGTCAGCGGCGACGCCGAGATTGCAATCACCTCATTCCATACGGCGATCGCTCCTTGTAGATCACCCGACGCGACAAGCCCAGACGCCTTTCCCTTGAGCTCGATCTGCTTGTCCATGTCCGCTTCGGACAGCTCGACGTCAAATGCACCCATGGGAACTTCAGCAGGGTTGACATCGCGCTGGTCCTCGGGGAGCACGTCGGCGTCATTCTCAAGATGCTGAATGAGGTCGCGTTCGGCTTCCTCGTCCTTGCGGGCCTCTTCCTCCATGTCGTCCAGCGGCTCCGGGTCGGGCACGGGGGTGGCTTCACCCTCATCCTCATCGGCCGTGACGCCCCCGGCAGCCTTCTCGACCATGGCTTCCAGTTTGGCGGGCACGGCACCAATGGTTTGGGCGACTTGCTCTCCGTTGACGAGGACGATGAAAGTGGGCATGGAGCTCACGTCATACTTGCGGGCGACGTCTTCGGCAAGGTCAACGTTGACTTTGGCGAAGACAACGTTGGTGTGCTTTTCGGAAAGTGTCTTGAATAAGGGGGCGATTACTTTGCACGGACCGCACCAGTCGGCGTAGAAGTCGGCGATGATAGGCTTGGAGCCAACTTCGGCGGAGAGAGCGTCCAGGTCGGCAAGAGAGGAGATGGTACGCATTCCGGGTTTAGAGTTGGAAGCGGTTTCAGCAGGGGGGAGCGTGGCGCCCAGAGAGACGAGATAGTCTTTGAGAAAGGAAAGCTCCGGATCATGGAGGAGTGCCGGGGAAGCTTTCAGCTGGGTGATGAAGGTCTTGGCGGCGGAGATCATGGCCGGATCCATGGTGGACACCAGGGTGCAGTACGGCGGGGGTGGATCTGGGGTGGTGATGTCGGTGGAGGGCCGATTCAAGGTCGATGAAGTATTCGATAGGGCTGAGACGGTTAGCGGCGACGCCAAACGGGTTGATATGTTGAGTGTGTGGAGTGGAAATAGGATCGAACGAAAGGCGCATCCATCTGAAATCTCATGGATCTTTGACAATCAATCTGTCAAGATATGGTTGGCTGGAGATATTTTTCTAGAAGGTTACACTCATTACAAAATTAAATGCTTTTTCTTCACGCAGACACGTGTACTGCTTGTCATATGTGCCTGTATGACACGTTTCCGGGCTCAAACATTGCCATGTGATGTGGGCCCCGTTTTTACCTTTCTGCGAGTATGGTCCGAATGAAGCGCAAGCTGTTGCCTCTGCCCGACGTAAACCCCCCTACTTCTATATAAAGATAACATAAATAGTTTTTACTTGTTTAGATAAAGTGGCTGTTCAAACAACGCCCGCGAATATATACTTCCTCCTAAAAATGTACAAAACTTTCTCCATTTCCTTACCATTTACTCCTTACTAGTCGATCATCTGCAATGTCTCAGTGGTTGTATTCTCTATACTTATCTTCATCTGTATCGCATCAACAAACCTTTTTGTCTTCTTTCTTCAACATTGAAGGACCCCCATTCGTCCCAGGAACTCTTGCACAGAAAGAAAGGATTCCGTTCCTTAGCAAAAAATATTTTCCAAACATCTGTGCCCGCTTTAATAGATATCCTCTCGATGCTTTCATACGATGGTCCAAAACGCGTAAAAGAACTTGGACATTTTTGATGCAGCGTCTACCAACATCAAAATGATACACAGCAAAACAAGTGTTGTTTTCTATCGCTCAAGAGGCTTGCCTATGAATTTGTGTTAATCCAACATAGAGGACGAGGGACATACGTAAAGGTTACCGAAGAGAAGAATTCCTTTTTCTAACGCCCTGTGCTGAAGTTGCTGACTTTCGCGTCATTTCTTTCGTCTACTGAGAAATCTAAAAATCGAATTGCGTCGCCTGTCCCTTGGAGACGCATCCTCGTCAATTACTTGTTGAAGCGCATCTTCCTCCTGCGGGAACATGTTCTCACTCCTCTGATTCTGCTTTCCAAGAGCCCCACGCGTAATCTTCATCCCTGATTGTGGCGTCTGAGCGGCGTGAGAAACGGGAGAAAGCATCCCCTCCTGCCCTTTCCTTTCATTTCCAGCTTTTGGAATCCCCAGAATGTTGACATTGTACAGTTGCCGTGCTCTGTAGGCATCTCCTCTATTGGAGAGAAGCTGCACACTCACCATCGAGTTTTGTTGTTCGAACATTGACATCGATGCAACCGGAATGTCAAGGTCTTCCTCAGAACCATTGTCCGCAGAAAATGTTTCTTTCAAACTACCACCCTCATTTGAAATCTCCAACTGGTCCACGTTCTGTCTCAGTGCAGAAACGTCACGCCGACGTGTCGGATTTCTTACGGACTCCAGGTTGTCCATTTCCATGATGGACACTGGCTGCTCCACACTGAGAATCGCCATCCTTTGGCTGATGATTCTCTCATCAACATCAGAACCGTTAAAGTCAACGCTGTCGTAATACGAGCCCAAAAAATCCGCCATTTTGGAGGAGGGCAACGGGGGATGACGGCGGCTTGGAACGAAATGGGGGCTCAGCCTAGGAAAGACAGCTGACGACGTTCCAGTTTTCAGGAACCACTATGCTTTTCTCCTGCCACATTCAAAGGGATGCTAGAGAGAAGATAGATTGCGCAGTGAAACAACAAAAAAAAAGCCAGAGTGTGACGGCCGATAGCGAAAAGTCTATGATTTCGTGTCAGCGTTTCAAGTCATGAATCATATGCCAAATGCGGCGGTAATGCTGAAGCTTCGTGCCCATACAGACAGCCTTCCCGGTTGGTTGTTTGGTCGGGTGTGTGTTTTTTTCGTAAGGACGTGTAGTGCGCACCTGCCATTCCGTAATATTCATGAAGATGGCGTCTTTCATCATTGACGCGTATGCTTTCTTGCCATTACAAAAAATGCGAGTAAGAACGCCCGTCGCTTCTCAAGAAGAAGAAAAACCACAATAGTGCACTATATGGGTGCCTTAAGTCAACAGTGAGAAACTTTGTAAACCGTCTTGCATTGGGCAACAAGAGGGCTTTCTGTTAACAATCCGAGCCAGAAGATGTTTATACATGGAAAAGCAAAATAGGATATTCAAACGAAAACGGCTTCGCAGTACCTGCCTGCGCATCAGGGTCGCACAACCAGTACAGGGTTTTGACATAAGTTCATCGAACCGGACGACTCCCCAAGCCACCGTTGTCAATCAAGGCATCTACATCAACGGCACTAGGCCCGAACTCATCAAAAGGCGTTTCGAAAATCTTCATAGACGACATGCGGCTCCTGAGGACCGGAATCTGGACAAGCCCAACCTTGCTACGAATGGCGTCCATCCTCCTACGATTTCGCCAAAAGTCGAACGCATAGCCTCGTCGGGCGCTCCTGAAGTGGACGATGTTGTCCTGACTCGGGAAGAAGAACTCCAAGTCATCTACGGCTGCGGCTGCTTGCCGAATCTCGAAGCGCAGATAGCGAGGCTCGCGGAGCACGAGAGACGCTTGATAGTCGAGCTGCACGGCGGAGATGAGTCGGTCTTGCAGATGGGCGACGTCCTCGTCGTACTCCCACGGCTCCAGGAACGAGGCCGGCGTGTCGTCCTGCGAGGAAACGCAGCTCACGCCGCCAGACTGACAGTCTGTGAGCAGGTCGTTCTTCACGCCGAGGCCGCACGCTGGGGGGACGGGAAGCAGTGTGGCAGCTGCGATCGCAACTGCCGCGGCTAAGCTTTGTACCGCTGTCAAGACAGGCGGCCGGCCACTCGGGAGGACGGCCACTGGACTACGTCTTTCGCGGCGCTTACGGGGGACGGTGTCTCTTTTCAAGGCATTTTGCAAATAGAACGGGGGACAAGCGCTGAATGCGGGGACTGGATGACGCTGGGGTGCAGCGTTGGGGCGTGTTTCCCCCCATGGAGACATGTTTAACTAATCACAAGCCGGTGGTCTCCCCAGCTCCCTGGTGAGAAGCGCACCTCCCCCACCAGCGCTAACGTCATGCAAATGGTTTGCAAATTCCATGGCATTTTCGAAATCTTTGCTCCCTGCCCATGATTCGGTAAGAGCCGCCACCACGTTTTGCGAGAGTCCACGCCGCTCCAAACCCGCATCCCGCCCCTCCCGCCGAAACGCAGCGTCAACCACGCAACATGAGCACGTCGAGTAAGCCGAAGAGCCGAGCACCGGCGCACCCGAACACGCGAGCGTTCAAGCACAACAAGAACTCGCGGCTGACGCGGCGGATAGCGCTGGTGGGGACGGACGGGCTGTGCAAGAAGTGTGCGGACAAGATCGAGTGGCGCAAGAAGGTAGGTGGATGTCACGAGCGAGCGTGCGGCGCGCGCTACGGAGTGCCTTGACGCTAGTGCTGACCGCGTTGTGGAGATTTTGTGGGTGAATGAAGTATCGCAAATATAAACCGCTGTCGGTGCCGAAAAAGTGCAACGTTTGTCTGGAGAAGAGGATTAAGGCGGCGTATCGCTCCCTCTGCGCCGCATGCGCTGAAGCCGCTGGGAAGTGCCCCGGATGCGCGGAGAGCGCGGTGGAGGGGGATGGAGAAGATGAAGCAGGGGCCAAGCAGCGGGCTACGTCGTCTGGTCACGATGCTGGTGGAAGCGCGTAAGAGCGAATGCGGCGGTTAATAGTTGGCCGCGGACGGGCTTGGCGACCATTCGTACGTGGCTCGAATGTGTTTACGGGCGAGTGCATGGGCATTGCGAAGGCGGCGTGAGGGCGGGGCGGAGCGTGTTTGTTGACGCGTCGCGTGTGTTCAGGGGCAAAAGAAAGGTTGAACAAATCGTATCATACCGTAATCTGAGGAGGTTTTTCTACGAGGCAAGTCGGAGGAGTTACAAATTTTCAGGGGGCCTGTCGACGTCCGCGTTGACTTGAAATGCTCTTCTTTTGTACACTGATCCCCCTCAAGAAGCCTTTTGCTCAGGAGCTCGTCTCTTTATCTAGCACCTCGTCTTGCAAGCCGCCCATTCCCCAAACCGTACCTCCCTCTTCCCGTCCCATGACCACGCGCGTGCTAGTGACCGGGATCGGCCTGGTAACGCCCCTGGGCCTGTCAACGCCGTCAACCTGGCGCGCGGTGCTGTCCGGGCAGACAGGCGTGAAGCGGTCTCAGCACTCTGCGGACATACCAGTGCACGCGACTGCCGAAATCGCGCGGGACACTCTCCCGCCTGTGCCACCTCTCCTCTCGCCGAGCCCAGCATTTGCGACGTTTGCGCTGCTTGCCGCGCGCGAAGCGCTCGTGGACGCCGGGCTGCTGTTCCCGGACGGGGGCGACACGCCGGAGTGCGCGGGGTACGACGCGACGCGTGCGGGAGTGTCGGTCGGGGTAGGGATGGGGTCGCTGGCGGACGTGGTGTCTGCGGCGGCGGCGGTGGACGCGGGGCGGTACCGGCGGGTGTCGCCGTTCCTGGTGCCGCGTCTGCTGGTGAACTCTGCGGCGGGGGTGGTAGCGCTGCGGCACGGGCTGCGCGGGCCGGTGCTGAGCGCGGCGACTGCGTGTGCGGCGGGTGCGCACGCGGTGGGCGACGCCGTGCACGCGATCCAACGCGGGGA